>NC_086449.1:661934709-662234709 GCF_028390025.1 Pseudophryne corroboree | reverse complement strand
TGTTGGAGAAAGAGTACTATATAAATAAAATTATTATTATTATTATTATTAAATAGGCTAGCAAAGTGGGCAGATGTATTCATTTTAGTGATTTTTATACGTAACTGTATTGCAAGGGTTAAATGGACATGGGGCACAAATTTGACATTTGAAACCAACAGAGTGGTCAATTACATATGACCTACTTGTATTGTGCCTGGCCCAACACTGTTTTGGGCATGAAACAGGCTGGCAAAGTGAGCAAATGCACCATATTTTACCATTTTGAGTAAGTAGCTTTACTTTTGCCAGGGTTAAATAGGCTTGGCCACACATTTGACACCTAAAAGCAACAGAGGGTGGTCACTTACATATTACCCACCTGTATTTTACCTGGCTGGATACTATTTTGGACATGAAATAGGTTGGCAAAGTGGGCACAAACACCATATTTTAATATTTTGAATAAGTAGCTGTAGTTTTGCAAGGGTTAAATAGGCTTGGGCCACAAATTTGAAACCTGAAACAAACAGAGAGTGGTCATTTACATATGATCATTTTTATTTTCTTGATACAACACTGTTGTCGGCATGAAGTAGGCTGGTAAAGTGGGCACATGCACCATATTTTACTATTTTGAATAAGTAGCTGTAGTTTTGCAAGGCTTAAGTAGACTTGGGCCACAAATGTGACACCTGAAACACACATAGGCTGGTCACTTACATGTGACCCACCTGTATTTGGCCTGCCCAACACTGTTTTGGGCATGAAATAGGCTGGCAAAGTGGGCACATGCACCATATTTTACCATTTTGAATACGTTGCTGTAGTTTTGCAAGGGTTAAATAGGCTTGGGCCACACATTTAAAACCTGAAACCAACAGAGGGTTGTCACTTACATATGACGCAGCTGTATTTTGCCTGGCCCAACACTTTTGTGGGAAAGAAATAGGCTGGCAAAGTGGGCATACAGTATGAACCATATTTTACTATTTTGAATAAGCTGTAGTTGCAAAAGGGTTAAAGTCTTGGGACACAAATTTGACATGAAACCAACAGAGGGTGGTCACTTACATATTGGCCAACTTGTATTTTGCTTGGCCCAACACTGTTTTGGGCATATAACTGACTGGCAAAGTGGGTAAAGGCACAATATTTTACCATTGTGAATAAGCAGCTGTAATTTTGCAAGTGTTAAATAGGCTTGGGCAGTGGCGTAACTAGAAATTTTCCTCCCCCAAGCCAAAAAATCCTTCGGCGCCCCCCCCCCCCCCCCCCATACCCCCCGGCAAAAAGGGGGGTGGCTTTGTCAAAATGGGCATGGCTTTGCATGGAGGGCGTGGCATTGCAGGAAAAGACTACCTTATACCCCAGTTTTGCAACCTGCACGCCCAGACGTTGGCCACCACAGGAAAGAAAAATAATCCTGATTCATGCCCCTTACATTATTTGTCATTTTTCCTCCTTATAGTAATGCCCAGTATACATTATTCCACATACTGCAATGGCCCTTAGACATTATTCCACACACAATAATGCACATGACACAATATGCACACACTGTAATGCCCCAGACACATTATGCCACACACAGTAATGCCTGTGACACATTATGACACATTATGACAGGAATCGCAATGCCCCTGATACATTATAGCACATACAATGTCTGTGACACAGTATGACACACACCACAATGATCCTGAGACATTATACCACATACCACAATGCCCGTGATATAGTATACAACACACCGTAATGCCTGATACATTATGACACACACCGCAATGTCCGTGATACATTATGCCACACACCATAATGCCCATTACACATTAAGTTCTACAGAAAGGCTTCTAATTACTTTTAAATTACCTGCTCGTTGCCAGGGGTTTCATGCTCTTGGTTCCATGCACGGTGCCAGGGGTTTTCATGCTCAGGGTGTCATGCTCGTTGCCAGGGGTTTCATGCACTGGGTGTCATGCTCGTTGCTAGGGGGTAGTGCTTGTTGCTAGGCCATGCTCCCAGTGCCACATATGCCCCCAGTGCCAGATATTCCCCCACAGTGCCAGGTATATGCCCCTAGTGCCAGATATTCCCCCACAGTGCCGGGTACATGCCCCCAGTGCCACATATACCCCCCCCCCAGTGCCACATATGCCCCCTCAGTGCCTGCTCCCCCCAGTGCCAAGTATTCCCCCACAGTGCCACATATGCCCCCTCAGTGCCTGCTCCCCCCAGTGCCAAATATTCCCCCACAGTGCCAGGTATATGCCCCCAGTGCCAGATCTTTCCCCCCCCCAGAGTGCCAGGTATATGCCCCCAGAGCCAGATCTGCCCCCACAGTGCCAGGTATATGCCCCCAGTGCCAGATCTGCCCCCACAGTGCCAGGTATATGCCCCCAGTGCCAGATCTTCCCCCCACAGTGCCAGGCATATGCCCCCAGTGCCAGATCTGCCCCCACAGTGCCAGAGATCTGCCCCCACAGTGCCAGGTATATGCCCCCAGTGCCAGGTATATGCCCAGATCTGCCCCCACAGTGCCAGGTATATGCCCCCAGTGCCAGATCTTTCCCCCCCACAGTGCCAGGTATATGCCCCCAGTGCCAGATCTTCCCCCCACAGTGCCAGGTATATGCCCCCAGTGCCAGATCTGCCCCCACAGTGCCAGGTATATGCCCCCAGTGCCAGATCTGCCCCCACAGTGCCAGGTATATGCCCCCAGTGCCAGATTTGCCCCCACAGTGCCAGGTATATGCCCCCAGTGCCAGATCTGCCCCCACAGTGCCAGGTATATGCCCCCAGTGCCAGATCTGCCCCCCACAGTGCCAGGTATATGCCCCAAGTGCCTGCTCCCCCGGCCCCCATGTGTTGGAGGGACACGGAGCGCATCGCGCGTCTCTCCTGTGTCCCTCCTGGCTCTCCCCCGCTGGTCTAATAAAGGAAGTGCCGGTTCGTGAGCCAATCAGAGCTCACGAACGGCACTTCCTTAGACCGGCCGGGGGAGAGAGAGCCAGGGAGGAACACAGGAGAGACGCGCGATGTGCGTTCCGTGTCCCTCCAACACAGCAGGGAGGGAGAGGAGACCGCAGATTGACATGCGGACGCTCGTCCGCATGTCAATCTGTTCTAAGTCAGTGGCGCCCCCGCAGCCCCTCGCCCCCAAGCCACCGCGAGGACTGCGGGGGCAGTAGTTACGCCACTGGGCTTGGGCCACAAGCTTGATCCCTAAAACCAAAAACCAACAGAGGGTGGTCAACTGGCATCACCGTAGGTCTAATACATAAACTTCCATCTGGGCCTGGGTTCACATGCATTTGGTTTCCCAACAACCCAATGATTCCCCACACCCGTACTGTTAGTCTGTGTACAATGAATAGCAGTGACTAAAGTGGTCAGAGCCGGATTGGGGGGGGGCCTCAGGGCGCTCCTATCTCAGTACCCCAGACCCTCCTATCTCAAGGGGTCCCCCTACCAGAGTTGCACAAACATGGTACCCGCTGCTGGAAGCCAGGACAGATCTTCTGCAAAAGGTCTGTCCCGGCGAAGCCCCCAGAGAGCAGCTTCGTTTCTCCGTGGGTGCCTTGTCTGGAGTCCGTGCTGTGGTAGTGAGCGGTCTCTTCCTCCAGATCCAGTTATATTGTTTAATGTTATGTTTAAAAAATGTACTTACATTTTGAAGAAACCTCACTGTAGCAGTTGTGTAAAATATCCCTTATAAATTGCATAGATGCAAATCTGTAGATTGTACGCATGCGAGCAGGACCCTCCTACTTCTTTGTCTGTTATTACCCAGTGTTTTTTTTTTCTTTTTATTCCCAATTGTAAAGTGCAATGGAATATGCTGGCACTATAGTATATGTATCTATTAATAATTAAGGATAACACGTGCAAAGGTATTTATCATGCAACAATCACTACAAAGGGAATACTTATGGTTTGTCAACAGTAAATGACCACATACTGTATGTATGCACAACAGTGCAGATCTCAGTATGCAGACACTGTTTTAATGTTAAAGGGGGGTATCCAAATAACAGCGGTAACACGATCCATGATCACGGCTAATGTTATCGCACCTATCTCCTGAAAAATCGGGTTATTGCAGCCTGCGTGCTCCCGTTTATCGTACCTATCCTATTCCAAATCAGCGATAACGACAATCGTGCGATTACTCTAGCAGCAAAAGCATAGGAAAATTTGCGTGTATCCCCAAAAATACCAAAATAATATGGGGAAAACATTATAGAAGTCTGTTAGTGGGAATAATGGTGGTCATTCTGAGTTGTTCGCTCGCTGCCGATTTTCGCAGTGCAGCGATCAAGTGAAAAAATGGCAAAAATGCGCATGGTACACAGCGCGCATACACTAAGTACTTTCACACAAAACGTTGTAGAATTACACAAGCTCGAGCGACGTTTTTTTATCGCTCGAGCGATCGTAGTGTGATTGACAGGAAGTGGGTGTTTCTGGGCGGAAACTGTCCGTTTTCAGGGAATGTGCTAAAAAACGCAGGGGTGCCAGGTGAAAAGGCAGGAGTGGCTGGGGAAACGGGGGAGTGGCTGGCCGAACGCAGGGCGTGTTTGTGACGTCAAACCAGGAACTAAACGGACTGAGGTGATCGCAGTCTAGGAGTAGGTCTGGAGCTACTCAGAAACTGCAGGGAATTATTTAGTAGCAGTTCTGCTAATCTTTCGTTCGCTATTCTGCTAAGCTAAGATACACTCTCAGAGGGCGGCGGCCTAGCGTGTGCAATGCTGCTAAAAGCAGCTAGCGAGTGAACAATTTGGAATGAGGGCCAATATAACAAATTTGTGTCATTAAATTGGGTCAAATGGCTGTTACATGCATTTTTTTGTATATGTGAAAAATTATTAAAAGCTATTTTTTTCTGCAAAATAAGTGGGATAAATAAAAATGGGTATTTGGGTCAATCTAGGAGACTTAAAAGAAAAAAAGTAGAAATGGACCAATTACTCCCACCTGCAAGTATAAAAACACTTGTTCCACTCATAAAACATCCCAATATACCTGTTCCATACCTTGTACCCCAATTTCTCTTATGTCCTAGAGCATGCTGGGGACTCCAAAAGGACCATGGGGTATAGACGGGATCCGCAGGAGACATGGGCACACTATAAGACTTTGAATGGGTGTAAACTGGCTCCTCCCTCTATGCCCCTCCTCCAGACCTCAGTTAGATTCTGTGCCCAGAGTGTTATGCACACCAGTGCCTGCAGGAATGTACTGGTGTTTGAACTGTTATGCACACCAGTGCCTGCAGGAATGTACTGGTGTCTGAACAGAGAGGGATGCAAAACAAATGAACTCACAGACAGACTGGGAAATATGACATAACGTACACAGAAGGTGATAGGGTAACAAAACCAACACAGAGTGAACAGAGAAGCCCAGAGGCTAAGAAACTGGGTGTCTCCCTAGTATTAGAAATGCTCAGATGGAAAAAGCAAGATGTTGTGATTAAATACGTAGAGAACCCGAAATGCTGTTGCTAAGGGCAACCGCAAAACCCTAAAGGGTTACCAACGGGTGTGGCAGTAAACTCCTTGGTCAGAGATGGAATAATAGACACAAGGAGAGTCTCCACAATCCTAATTCTCACTTACAGGGCCCAGGTTCAGCTTACTGCCACTAAACTGACACATGGACGCCCTGCACAGTGAGAGAGGATTAAGCAGGCAGGTCTGAAAGTACAGCCACAAACCTGCTGGGTTCACAGAATAGCAAAAGAACCTCAGCAGGCTAAACGACTGACTCCAGTTTTACTGCTAGGTCTGGATTGGCAGAGTGTAGTACCAAATCCCCAGGCCTATTTGCAGTAAGCAACAACAAATACAAAGCTACACAGTACTGGCTAACTTTCAGGAACTGACTAACCAACAAAGATTCAGCAGCATCTGCTTAACCTGAGAAGAGGCCTTATAAAGCAGGTGCTGTCCACGCCCCCCTCAGACCTCACAGACTGTGAGCACAAAAACCAGCACCGGATCCCCTGCCTGTAACCACTGCACAGCAAAAGACCCGAACCGGAGTATCAGCTGCGCTCAGGTTACTCCGCTAGCACTTATCTCCCGGTTGCCATGACGACGTGGCAGCACAGGGCAGGAGACCCTAACAGTACCCCCCCTCTGACGAGGGGTCAAAGAACCCCTACCACCGGGTTTATCGGGGAACTGCGAGAAGAAAGAGCGTATCAGTCTGGGGGCATGAAGATCACAACTGCGCACCCACGACCGCTCCTCCGGGCCATACCCCTTCCAGTGCACCAAAAATGACAGCCGACCCCGAACCATCTTGGAGTCAAGAATCCTTTCAACAACAAACTCCCTCTGGCCACGTATCAGAAGAGGGGAAGGTCTTCCTCTGGAAGAAGGATTACTAATCGCCCGTTTTAAAAGGGAACAATGAAATGTTTTATTGATACCCAAAGAACGGGGCAGATCTAACTGAAATGCCACCGGATTGATAACCCTGGTGATCTTATAAGGGCCGATGAACCGGGGGCCTAACTTATGAGATGGCTGTCTCAACTTCAAATTCTTGGTAGACAACCAGACGAAGTCTCCTAATTTGAAGCTGCAGGGTCTTTTCCGCTTATCAAAAACCCTTTTGGTCACTAATGACACAGACACAAGGGCTTTCTTCACTTTCCTCCAAATACCTCTAAGGACCGAAACGACAGAGGAACCACCAGGCGTGGAGTCCAGGGGGTCAAAAGAATTGGCCTTAGGATGATGCCCATACACACAAAGGAAGGGAGAGATCCCTGTAGCAGAGTGAGCCGCGTTGTTATAGGCAAACTCCGCCATTGACAGATGAGCAACCCAGTCAGTCTGACACTTGGAGACATAACACCTGAGGAACTGCTCCAAGGACTGGTTCACCCTTTCAGTCTGCCCATTAGACTGCGGATGGTAGCCTGACGACAAGCTGACAGAAATCTGGAGATCGGAACAAAATGCCCTCCAGAATTTGGCCACAAACTGGGATCCGCGGTCAGAGACCACATCAAGTGGCAACCCGTGGAGACGCACAACATGCAGCATAAATAATTCAGACAGGCGTCTGGCCGATGGCAGCCCAACCAGTGGAACGAAGTGCGCCATCTTCGAAAACCTGTCAACGACAACCCAGATGGCTGTCATCCCCGAGGATTTGGGCAAGTCCACAACAAAATCCATTGAAATGTGGGTCCATGGCTTAGATGGAATAGAGAGTGGATGTAATGGGCCAACAGGAACCCCTCTAGGAGTCTTATTTCGGGCACAGATGTCACATGCCCGAACCCACTGATCCACATCCTTAGCCACCGAGGGCCACCACACCGCCCTAGATAGCAACTCCCGAGTTCTGGCAATACCCGGGTGACCTGCCGACTTCTTGGCATGGAATTCCAGGAACACTCGCTGTCTTAACCTAGGAGGCACAAACAAAAGACCTACCGGAAGGTCTGGAGGAGCCTGCTCCTGTGCTCTAAGGACTAATGACAAGAGGTCCTGGGTAATGCCCACTTTAATACATGATGGGGACACAATGGGCAACGGCTCCTCGGTGGTCTCCTGGATTGGAGCAAAACTCCGCGAGAGCGCATCAGCCTTGATGTTTTTTGACCCAGGGCGATATGTTATCAAAAAATTAAAGCGAGCAAAAAACAAAGCCCATCGTGCCTGCCTGGCATTGAGATGCTTCGCTGACTCTAAATATGCCAAATTCTTATGGTCGGTGAGAATTGAGACCACAAAGTTAGCCCCCTCAAGCCAGTGTCTCCACTCCTCGAGTGCATCCTTAATAGCCAACAATTCCCGGTTACCCACGTCATAATTCATCTTGGCAGGCGAAAATTTACGGGAAAAGTAAGCACAGGGATGAAGGCGATTATCAGACACTCCCATCTGAGAGAGCACTGCCCCAATACCCATCTCAGAGGCATCCACCTCCACCACAAAAGGACGCTCTGGATCTGGGTGTCGCAGCACCTTGGCCGAGACAAATGCCCTTTTGAGACGGGCAAAAGCGCTTTGGCCTCACGAGACCAGTGAGCAACATCCGCCCCTTTCTTAGTGAGTGCCACCAAGGGCGCCACTATAGACGAAAATCCAGCGATAAATCGTCTATAAAAATTTGCAAAGCCCAGGAAACGCTGAAGCGCCTTCAAACTAGTGGGCTGCACCCAATCCAGGACTGCCTGTACCTTGGAACCCTCCATTTGGAAACCTTCTGGGGAGATAATATATCCTAGAAATGCGATTTGCTGAACTTCAAATTCGCACTTCTCCAGCTTCGCCCCAAGACGGTGGTCTCTGAGTTTCTGGAGGACTAAGCGTACATGCTTCCGATGTTCCTCCAGGGAATGGGAGAAGATTAGGATGTCATCTAAGTATACAACTAAGAATCTATCCAAATATTCCCTGAGCACATCGTTCATGAAATCCTGGAAGACTGCCGGGGCATTACAGAGCCCAAAAAGGCATCACCAAATATTCATAATGCCCTGAGTGGGTATTAAAGGCAGTCTTCCATTCATCCCCCTCTCTTATTCGGATTAGATTGTACGCACCGCGTAGGTCAATCTTAGAAAAAATGGTGGCAGTACGAAGCTGGTCAAACAAGACCGAAATGAGAGGCAGTGGGTATGAGTTTTTAATCGTGATACGGTTCAATTCCCTGAAGTCGATGCAGGGTCGCAATGAACCGTCCTTTTTACCCACGAAGAAGAACCCCGACCCAACTGGAGACTGTGAAGGTCTGATAAATCCTTTAGCCAAGTTCTCCTGAATGTACTCTGCCATAGCCTGAGTCTCTGGACGTGACAGGGAGTACAACCTGCTCTTGGGAAGCTTAGCATTCGGCAACAAATCAATGGCACAGTCATAGGGGCGATGGGGAGGTAGTTTTTTGGAGAACACGTCCGCAAAATCTGCATAACACCCTGGCAATCCTGGCAAACTTAGCTGCGAGAGCCTGACTGGAAGGCTCAAGCAACTCCTGAAACAATCAGTACCCCAACTAAGAATCTCCCCAGAGACCCAGTCAAATTGAGGATTGTGGGCCCTTAACCAGGGTAACCCCAACACCAATGGGGCAAAAGTACAGACAGTCACATAAAAGGACAATTTTTCAGAGTGTGTGGCTCCAATAAACAAAGAAATCTGGCTAGTGCAAGAGGTAATTTTACCCTGGAATAATGGTTCCCCGTTTAACCCACAAATCTCAATTTCCGATGCCAAGGGTACTAAGGGAACAGAGTGTTTCAGGGCGAATTGGCGGTCCATAAAAACCCCGTCGGCCCCACTGTCCACAAAGGCCTCAGTCTTGACAGTTTGACCGAGGATCTTCAAGGTCACCGGAATGATAAAAGTCTTCTTGGGAAATTCTGACTTCTGGCCTGACAGGATATTTCCCATCACCCTCAGGCCCTGAAGTTTTCCGGCTTTTCTGGGCATGATACTACCACATGACCCTTATTCCCACAGTACAAACACAACCCCTGCTGTCTCCTCCGCGTCTTCTCACGCGAGGAGAGGCGGGTAGCCCCAATCTGCATAGGCTCCTCGGAAAATTCCTCAGAGTCTGAGGTTTCCTTGGGAAAGAAGGAAACCTCGGTCTCCCTTTCAAGCCTACGCTCTCTCAGCCGTCTATCCACCCGGATGGATAACTGCATGAGCTGATCCAAGCTATCAGGCAAGGGATATTGTACCAGTTGGTCTTTTATCTGGTTAGAAAGACCTCTTCGGTACTGGTGTCTCAGGGCTGGGTCATTCCACTGGGTATCATGGGCCAACCTCCGAAACTCCGTACAGTAAACCTCAACTGGCCTTCGCCCTTGCTTAAGGATCGAAATCTGAGCCTCGGCTGAGGCCGTCTTGTCAGGGTCATCATACAACATGCCCAGTGCCGTAAAAAAAGCATCAACACTTTTAAGCGACGGACAGTCAGGCTGCAACCCATATGCCCAGACCTGTGGGTCTCCTTGTAGCAAGGAAATCACTATGCCCACCCGCTGAATCTCTGACCCAGAAGACCGAGGCCTAAGCTGGAAATATAACTTGCAGCTCTCCTTGAAACAAAAGAACTGCGAGCGATCTCCAGAAAAACGATCCGGAAGATTTACTTTCGGCTCCTTAACCCCTGAAGGTGCTGCTGCTGTGGGAGCTCCGCCAGCGGCCTGGGAGGTGTGCATTTTAATGGACAAATCATTAAATTGACCAGTCAGGACCTGCACCTGATCGACCACCTGTTGCAACGTATTTTGAGGGGTATGCTCCATATTCCCACAAAATTTCAACAGGAGTATTGGGCTGCTGAATATGTTATGCACACCAGTGCCTGCAGGAATGTACTGGTGTTTGAACTGTTATGCACACCAGTGCCTGCAGGAATGTACTGGTGTCTGAACAGAGAGGGATGCAAAACAAATGAACTCACAGACAGACTGGGAAATATGACATAACGTACACAGAAGGTGATAGGGTAACAAAACCAACACAGAGTGAACAGAGAAGCCCAGAGGCTAAGAAACTGGGTGTCTCCCTAGTATTAGAAATGCTCAGATGGAAAAAGCAAGATGTTGTGATTAAATACGTAGAGAACCCGAAATGCTGTTGCTAAGGGCAACAGCAAAACCCTAAAGGGTTACCAACGGGTGTGGCAGTAAACTCCTTGGTCAGAGATGGAATAATAGACACAAGGAGAGTCTCCACAATCCTAATTCTCACTTACAGGGCCCAGGTTCAGCTTACTGCCACTAAACTGACACATGGACGCCCTGCACAGTGAGAGAGGATTAAGCAGGCAGGTCTGAAAGTACAGCAACAAACCTGCTGGGTTCACAGAATAGCAAAAGAACCTCAGCAGGCTAAACGACTGACTCCAGTCTTACTGCTAGGTCTGGATTGGCAGAGTGTAGTACCAAATCCCCAGGCCTATTTGCAGTAAGCAACAACAAATACAAAGCTACACAGTACTGGCTAACTTTCAGGAACTGACTAACCAACAAAGATTCAGCAGCATCTGCTTAACCTGAGAAGAGGCCTTATAAAGCAGGTGCTGTCCACGCCCCCCTCAGACCTCACAGACTGTGAGCACAAAAACCAGCACCGGATCCCCTGCCTGTAACCACTGCACAGCAAAAGACCCGAACCGGAGTATCAGCTGCGCTCAGGTTACTCCGCTAGCACTTATCTCCCGGTTGCCATGACGACGTGGCAGCACAGGGCAGGAGACCCTAACACAGAGAGACTGGACACACACTAGGGGAGCTCTCCTGAGTTTCTCTGAAAAGACTTTATGTTAGGTTTTTTATTTTCAGGGAGACCTGCTGGCTACAGGCTCCCTGCTTCGTGGGAGTGAGGGGAGAGAAGCAGACCTACTTCTTCTGAGTTCAAAGGCTCTGCTTCTTAGGCTACTGGACACCGTTAGCTCCAGAGGGTTCGATCACTTGGTGCGCCTAGCTGCTTGTTCCCGGAGCCGCGCCGTCAACCCCCTCACAGAAGCCAGAAGAAAGAAGCCGGGTGAGTATAAAGAAGTACAGAAGACTTCAGTGATGGCAGAAGACTTCAGTAACGAGGCACCACCATGCTCCCACACATACTTCCAACGGCACTTGCATGGTGCAGGGCACAGGGGGGGGCGCCCTGGGCAGCATGTTACTGAGTTAAAACTGGCACAAATAGATATATTATAAGTGCCTAGGCACTAAATATAGCCCCCGCCAGTATAAAGATTGCAATTTGAGCGGGACTACAGCGCGCCGAAGTGGGAGCGTGGCTTAGCCCTCACAGCTTACCAGCGCTATTTTCTCTTCACAGACTGCAGAGACGCTGGCCCGGACCTCCACTCTCCTGATCAAGTAACAGGGAGCAAAACGGGGTGGGGGCACAGTAATTTGGTGCTATTACCACCTTTTGAGAACAGCGCAGACATGTGATATTTTATCTCAGTACTGAAATAGGCGCTGGGGTGTGAGCTGGTAAACTCCCTCTGTGTTTCTCTAACAGGCTTCCCTGTGGGTCTGTCCCCTATAGCCAGTGTATGTGTGTGTGTCGGTATGTGTGTGTCGACATGTCTGAGGCTGAGTGCTCCTCCCCGAAGGAAGTTGCTGGGGGCGCAGATAAGGAGTTGGGAGTGACTCTGTCGGCACCGCCGACTGCTGATTGGGTGAATATGTTGAGTACATTGAATGCAAATGTGGCGTTATTGACTAAAAGGCTGGATAAATCTGATTCTCAGACACAAACGTGGAGAAAATCCATGGAGGACACCTTGTCTCAGGTACAGGCCCCCGCAGGGTCACAAAAGCATTCATTTACCCTATCACTGACCTGGTTTGGAAGTGTTGTGGACTCGGGGTTTCTTCCGGTGACCGGGAAGAGGAACCGCTACTGGGTCGCAGTAGAGATGGCCGGATGTAGGTCTTCCTCATACAGGATTAGGACGGTAGGCAGGAGGTACGGGTGAATGCTTGAAGGTCTCCTGAAAGACAAGACTTGTAAAGGTGCTGATGAACTGGTGGAGAGTACCAAAAGCTGACTGTGAGCGATGTTGGGGTGCTGGAGGCACTGAGGTGCTAGAGGCACCGAAATGCTAGAGTTACTGAGGTGTTTGAAGGCGCTGAGGCGCTTAGAGACGTTGAGATGCTTGGAGGCACAGTGGTGCTGGAGGCACAGAGGTGCTGGAGGCACAGAGGTGCCGAGTGCTGAGGCACGGAGGTGCTGAGGCACGGAGATGCTGAGGCACTGAGGTACTGAGTGCTGAGGCACGGAGGTGCTGAGGCATGGAGGTGCTGAGGCACGGAGATGCTGAGGCACGGAGGTGCAGAGTGCTGAGGCACGGAGGTGCTGAGGCACGGAGGTTCTGAATGCTGAGGCACGGAGGTTCTGAGGCACGGAGGTGCTGAGTCACGGAGGTGCTGAGTGCTGAGGCACGGAGGTGCTGAGTGCTGAGGCACGGAGGTGCTGAGGCACGGAGGTGCTGGGAAGCACTGAGATGCTGAGGCACGGAGGTGCTGGGAAGCACGGAGAAACGGGAGCTCTGGAGATCACCACCACAGTCGCAGCAACGATGATACTCAGGCGCCGGAGCATTGCCCAGCGTCTGAATTTGAACTTCCCGCCAGGGCCTGATTGGTGGAGGTACCGATGACGTCACCCGCACCTCTCGTGGACGTCGAGCGCACACGCTGGCCGGACGGAGCGCTGGACACCGGGAACCGCCAGCGAGGACGGCCGCACGGAGACCCAGCGCGCCCGGAGGGGTAAGTATGGAGACCGCGGTGGCGCTGTGACATACCCAAATAGCGGATACGGATACCGACACGGACTCTGATTCCAGTGTCGACTATAGTGAGGCCAGTTTACGTCCAAAATTGGTTAAGAGTACTCAGTACATGATTGTGGCAATTAAAGATGTTTTACATATTTCTGAACTACCTGCTGTTCCAGATACAAGGGTTTGTTTGTATAAGGGGAAAAAGCCTGAGGTGACGTTTCCCCCCTCTCATGAACTGAACGCTCTTTGTGAAAAAGCTTGGGAATCTCCTGATAAAAGGTGGCAGATTCCTAAGAGAATTCTTATGGCATATCCTTTCCCCTCTGACGACAGGGAAAAGTGGGAGTCATCTCCCAATGTGGACAAGGCTCTATCAAGACTGTCCAAGAAGGTGGCGCTTCCGTCTCCCGACACTGCTGCCCTCAAGGACCCTGCGGATCGTAAGCAGGAAACGACCTTAAAGGCCATTTATGTCACTACAGGTGCACTGCTCAGACCTGCCACGGCGTCGGCATGGGTGAGTAGTGCTATTGGTAAGTGGGCTGATAATTTGGCATCTGAAATGGATACCCTGGATAGGGATAACATTCTTTTGCCTCTCGGTTATATCAGGGACGCTGCAGCTTACCTAAAGGATGTGGCGAGGGATATTGGACTCTTGGGATCAAGGGCCAATGCCATGGCAGTCTCAGCCAGGAGAGCGCTGTGGATTCATCAATGGAATGCTGATGCCGACTCTAAGAAAGCTATGGAAGCTCTCCCATATAAAGGTAGTGTCTTGTTTGGTGACGGCCTCGCTGACCTGGTGTCTACCGCTACAGCGGGTAAGTCATCCTTTCTTCCTTATGTTCCGGCACAACAGAAAAAGACACCCCATTATCAGATGCAGTCCTTTCGGCCTAATAAATACAAAAAAGGAAGAGGGTCGTCCTTCCTTGCCTCTAAAAGTAGAGGAAGGGGAAAAAGGTCGCCTGCAGTGCCAGGCTCCCAGGACCAGAAGTCCTCCCCGGCCTCTGCCAAGTCCACCGCTTGACGCTGGGGCTCCACTATGGGAGTCCGTACCGGTGGGGGCGCATCTCCGACTCTTCAATCATGTCTGGTTTCACTTGGGCCTAGATCCTTGGGTGTTAGAAATAGTGTCCCAAGGGTACAAACTGGAGTTTCAGGAGGTGCCCCCCCCCCCCCCCCCCCCCAGCGATTTTTCAAATCAGCCTTGCCAGTTTCTTCCCCAGAAAGGGAAGTAGTGAGTGCTGCAATACAAAAGCTGTGTCAACAGAGTGTCATTGTCACGGTACCTCCGTCTCAACGGGGAGAAGGGTTTTATTCGAGCCTCTTTGTCGTACCAAAGCCGGACGGCTCAGTCAGACTGGTCCTGAACCTAAAATACCTCAATCTGTATTTGAAAACTTTCAAGTTCAAGATGGAATCTCTTCAAGCAGTGATCTCCAGTCTAGAAGGGGGGCATTTTATGGCGTCAGTCGACATAAAAGATGCCTACTAACATGTCCCAATATATCCTCCATATCAAGCTTTCCTAAGGTTTGTGGTGCAGGATTGTCATTACCAATTTCAGACGTTGCCGTTTGGTCTTTCCACAGCCCTGAGGGTCTTCACCAAAGTAATGGCGGAAATGATGGTACTCCTAAGCAAGCAGTGTGTCACAATTATCCCGTACTTGGACGATCTCCTGATAAAGGCGAGATCAAAGGAGTAGTTGCTAAGAAACGTGGCACTCTCCCTGACAGTTCTGCAGCGACATGGTTGGATTCTAAATTTGCCAAAGTCACAGTTGATTCCGACAACTCAGCTGTCTTTCTTGGGCATGATCCTGGACATGGAACTGCAGAGAGTGTTTCTCCCAGCGGATAAAGCTCTGGAAATCCAATTCATGGTCAAGGAGATTCTGAAACCGGCAAGTGTGTCGATTCATCAATGCACTCGAGTGCTGGGGAAGATGGTTGCAGCTTACGAAGCCATTCCATTTGGCAGGTTTCATGCCAGGGTGTTTCAGTGGGACCTGTTGGACAAGTGGTCCGGGTCTCACCTGCACATGCACCGGAAAATAAGTCTATCTTCCAGGACCAGAATATCTCTCCTGTGGTGGCTTCAAAGTTCTCACCTTCTAGAGGGACGCAGGTTCGGGATCCAGAATTGGGTCCTTTCATGGTGGTAGAGCGTATACTTCCGACTGGTGTTCAAGACTAGCACTTTTACACCAGCGGGAGAGCACTGGCATCCCACTGGCAATTGAGGCTGGCGCTCCCTCAATGGTGGTTGAGGCCTACACTCCCACCTGCGATCTAGGGCGGTGCTCCTTTCCTGGTTGTAGAACGCTGGCACTGACAGTCAAGGGTGGTGGTCGAGTCCTGCACTCCGGTACTGGCAGTAGAGCATAGGCCTGTGCTTCGGTTGGTAGAACACTGGGCTCCTACCTGCGGTTGAGGCCAGCACTCTTGCCCTGGCAATAGAGCACCGACTTCCTGCTGGATGTCAAGGCCGCCACTTCTGCACTGGTGGTAGAGCTCTGGCCTACCATTGGTGGTTGAGGCCTGCACTTCCGCACCGGTGGTAGAGCACCAGCCTCTTTTTGGTGGTCGTGGCCAGTGCTCCCACCCTGGCGGTATAGAGGCAGCCTCCTGCTGGCTATTGAGGACTTTGCTACCTCAATGGCATAGAGCGCTGGCCTCCCATGGCGGTCGAGGCTAGCACTCCATCATGGTGGTTAAGGTCTGTGGTAACACTTACAGTTGCGGGCAGTGCTCCTGCTTTGGCAGTAGAGCACCGACCTCCCACTGGTGGTCAAGGCCTGCACTCCTGCACTGACATTAAATGGTTGGCATCCCACTGGTGCTTGAGCCCACACTTCCGCCCCGGTGGTAGAGTGCCGGACTCCTGCTAGTGGTTGAAGCCGGTTCTCCTGCAGCGGCGGTAAAGCTCCAGCTTCCTGCTGGCGGACAAGGCCAGCTCACCTGCCCCGGCAGTAGAGGGCCAGCCTCCTGTTGATGGTCGAGGTCTGTGCTCCCAAACCGGCAATAGAGCACCGGCCTCCCACTGTCAGTTGAGGCCTTTGCTCCCGCCCTGCCAGAGAGAGCTGGCCTTCCACTGTTGGTTGAGGCTGGCTTTTTCAACCTGCTGATTGAGGCTGGCACCCCCTGCCTGGCAGTAGAGCACCAGGATCCCCACTGGTGGTCAAGGCCTGTGCTCCACTCTGGTGGTAGAGCGCCGGCTTACTGCTGGTGGTCGAGGTCGTCACTTTCACACCGGCAGTAGAGCTACAGCCTCCTGCTGGCAGTCAAGGCTGGTGCTACCACCTCGGGAGTAGAACACTGGCTTCCCACTAGCAGTTGTGGCTGGTGCTCCCGTCCTGGTGGTCGAGTCCTGCGCTCCTGTCCTGGCAGTAGTGCACTGGCTTGCACTGGTGGTCTATGCCTGTGCTCCCACCCTGGCATTAGAGCACTGGGCTCCCAGCTGCGGATGAGGCCAGCGCTCTTGCCCTGGTGGTAGATCGGTGGCTTTTTGCTGGTGGTTGAGACTGGCACTTTTGCATCGGTGGTAGAATGCTGGCCTCTTGCTGGCAGTTATGGCTGGTGCTCCCATCCTGGTGGTCGAGTCCAGCGCTCCCGTCCCGACAGTAGTGCACTGGTGGTCTAGGTCTGTGCTCCCGCCTTGGCTGTTGGGCGCTAGGCTCCCGACTGTGGATGAGGCCAGCGCTTTTACCCTGGCGGTAGAGCGCCCGTCTTCCACTGGCAGTCGAGGCCTGCACTGGCGGTAGAACAGCGGCTTCCTGCTGGTGGTTGAGGCTGGCACTTCCACACTGCTGGTAGAGCTCCAGTCTCTTGCTGTTGGTTGAGGCTGGTGCACCCGCCCCAGCAGTAAAGTGACAGATGGTAGAATGTTGGCCGCTCACTTGCAGTTGAGGCTGGTGATCCCATCCTGGTGGTCGAGTCCTGCACTCCTGTCCAGGCAGAAGTGTAATGGCCTGCACTGGCGATCCAGGCCTGCTGTTGAGGTCGGCACTCACTGGTGGTCCAGGCCTGCGCTCCCGCCCTGGCAGTAGAGTGCTGGCCTACCGCTGGCAGTCAAGGTTGGTGCACCCAATTTGGTGGTAGAGAGCTGGCCTCCCATTGGTGATCGAGGCCTTCGTCCGTCCCCCTGACAATAGAGCACCAGCCTCCTGCTGGTGGTCGAGGTCTGCGCTCCTGCATCGGGGGCAGAGCATAAGCCTTCTGCTGTTGGTTGAGGTGGATGCACCCACTCCAGCAGTAGAGTGCCAGTGCTCCTGCTGGCGTTCAAGGCTTTCGTCACACACTTCCGGTGCTCTACTGAGCGCCGGCAGTCTAGGGAGCTCCGGGCTTCCACTGGCAGTTGAGGATGGTGCTCCTGCCATGCCAGTAGAGAGCTGACCTCCCACTGGTGGTTTTGGCTGGCTCTATCACTGAATGGTTGAGGTTATCACTCCCGCCCTCGCAGTAGAGCACCAGGCTCCCCACTGGCCGTAATGCCAGTGCTCGCGCTATGTGGGTAGAAAACCTGCTTCCTGATGGTGGTTAAGGCCTTCACTTTTGCACCAGTGTTAGAGCTACGGCCTCCCACTGGCGGTCGAACCCTACGCTACTGCACCAATGGTAGAATGCTGGCCTCTCACTGGCAGTTGCGGCTGGTGCTCCCATTCTGTGGTCAAGACCTGCACTCCCACCCTGGCAGTAAAATGGCAACTTCCTGCTGGTGGGTGAGGTCAGCATTTCCACCATAGTGGTTGAGGTCTGTGCTCCCACCTACGGTCACAGGCGATACTCCAGCTCTGGCAGTAGAGCACCGGCCTCCCACTGGTGGTCAAGGCCTGCACTCCTGCCCTGGAATTAGACTGTTGGCCTCCCACTAGTGGTTGAGGCCAGCACTTCCACACCAGTGGTAGAGTGCCGGCCTCCTTCTGGTGGTCAAGGCTGGATCTTCTGCATTTACAGTAAAGCTTCAGCTTCGCACTGGCAGACAAGTCCGTTGCCCCAGCAGTAGAGGGCCAGCCTTCTGCTGATGGCCGAGGCCTGTGCTTCCGCAGTGGCAGTAGAGCACTGGCATCCCACTGGCGGTCAAGGCCTGTGCTCCATCCCTGACAGTAGAGCGCATATGTCTGGTTGGTGGTCGAGGCCAGTAATTCCACATCGGTAGGAGAGCTTTGGCCTCTCATCGGAGGTCAAGACCGGCATTCCCACTCAGATGGGAAAGAGTCAGCCTTCCACTGGTGACCAAAACCTTTGCTCCTGTATCAGCAGTAGAACGCCGGCCTCCCACTGGCTGTCAAGGCTGGTACTCCTGCCATGGTGGTTGAGGCCTGCGCTCCCACCTGCGATTGGTAGAGTGCCAGCCTCCCACTGGCGGTCAAGGCCTACATTTGTGGCCTGGGATTAGAGGGTTGGCCTGCTGGTGGTCAAGACTGACACTTCCGCTCTAGTGGTAGAGCATCTGCAGTCGACTTCGGCAATCCCACCTTAACAGTAGAGTGCCAGCCTCTCGCTGGCGGTCGAAGCCTGTGCTCCAGCCCTGGTGGTAGATCTCCGGGCTCCCGCTAGTGGTCGAGGCCTGTGCTCCTGTGCTGGCGGCAGGGCACTGGCCTCCCGCTAGTTGTCAAAGCTTGTGCTCCCGCACCGGCATTAGAGACCTGGCAGTCTTCCACTGGCGGTCAAAGCCTGTGCTCTAGTCCTGGAATTAGAGGTTTGTCTACCCACTGGTGGTCGAGGCCATCACTTCCAGCCTGGCGGTAGAGCGCCAGCCTCCCACTGGTCGTGAAGATCGGAGCTCCTGCACCGGCTATGAGCATCAGCCTCCCGCTGGTGGATGAGGCCTGCACTTCTGCATCGGTGGTAGAGCATCAGCCTCTTGGTGATCAAGGCTGTTGCTCCCACCCTGGTGGTAGAGAGCTGCCTCCCGTTGGCTATCGAGGACTTTGCTATCACAATGACATAGAGCGCTGGCCTCCCACTGGCGGTCGAGGCTGGCACTCCCACCATTGTGGTTGAGGTCTTGGCTCCAGGTGTGGTTCATCAAATCGACAGTATCTAGGTCGACAATGTTTAGGTCGACCACTATAGGTCGACAGTCACTAGGTCGACATGGATGGAAGGTCGACAGGGTTTCTAGGTCGACATGTGCTAGGTCGACAGGTCTAAAGGTCGACATGAGTTTTTTTTTTTTTTTTGTGTCGTTTTCTTCGTAGAGTGACCGGGATCCCAAATTAGTGCACCGCGTTCGCTCGCCATGCTTCGGGCATGGTGCCTTCGCTCCGCTACCGCTTCGCTCGGCACAGATTACCGTTCCAATCGTAGTCCACGTGGATCGTTAAGTATGAAAAAATTCAAATAAATTAAAAAAAATTTGAAAAACTCATGTCGACCTTTAGACCTGTCGACCTAGCACATGTCGACCTAGAAACCCTGTCGACATTCCATCCATGTCGACATAGTGACTGTCGACCTATAGTGGTCGACCTAAACATTGTCGACCTAGATACTGTCGATCTTCAGACCGGATCCCCTTGGCTCCCACCTACGGTCATGGGTGATGCTCCTGCTCTGGCAGTACACTTTCACCCTGGCATTAGACAGTTGGCCTCCCACTAGTGGTTGAGGCCGGCACTTCTGCCCCAGGGTCCTGCTGGTGGTCAAGGCCGGATCTTCTGCAGCGGCGGAAAAGCTCCAGTTTCCCGCTGGTGGACAAGACCTGTGCCCCTGCCATGGCAGTAGAGGGCCAGCCTCCTGCCGGTGGTCAAGTTCTGTGCTCCCGCACCAGCAGTAAAGCAACTCCCACTATCTGTTGAGGCCTTTCCTCCCATCCTGTCAGTAGAGAGCTGTCCTCCCGCTGGTGTTTGAGGCTGGCTCTCTCAAGCTGATACTTGAGGCCGGTGCTCCTTCCCCTGGCAGTAGAGCACCAGGCTCTCCACTGGCAGTCGAGTGGTGTGCTCCTGCTCTGATGGTAGAGTGCCGGCTTCCTGCTGGTAATCGAGGCCATCACTTTCACGGTAGAACTCCAGCATCCCACTGGCAGTGAAGGCTGCTGCTACCACCCCGGCAGTAGAATGCTGGCCTCTCACTGGCAGTTGTGGCTGGTGCTCCTGTCCTGGTGGTTGAGTCCTGCACTCCTGTCCCGGCAGTAGTGCACTGGAGGTTTAGGTCTGTGCTCCCGCCTTGACATTAAAGCACTGGGCTCCCAACTGTGGATGAGGCCAGCGCCCTTGCCCTTGCGGTAGAGCGCCTGTCTTCCACTGGCAGTCGAGGCCTGCGCTCCCGCCCTGGCGGTAGAGTGGTGGCTTCCTGCTTGAGGCTGGCACTTCCACACCGGTGGTAGAGCTCCAGCTTCCTGCTGTCGGTTGAGACCGGTGCACCTACCCTGACGAGTGCCAGCCTCCAACTGGTGATTGAAGCCTTCACCACAACCCCCAGCGGTAGAGCGCTGGCAGTCAAGGGAGTTCAGGGCTCCCACTGGCAGTTGAGGTCGGTGCTTCTGCCATGCCGGGAGAGAGCTGGCCTCCGGCTGGTGGTTTAGGCTGGTTCTCCCACCCTGGCAGTAGAGCACCAGGCTGGTGCTCCTGGCCTGGTGGTAGAGAGCCGGCCTCCCAGTGGAGGTCAAGACTTGCACTTCCACCCTGGCGGTAGAGTGCCGACCTCCTGCTGGTGGTTGAGTCATCACTTTTGTATTTGCACTGATGCCAGCACTTTCGCATCTGCACTGATGGTAGAACTCTGGCCTCTCACTGACAGTTGAGGCTAGTGCTCCCATCCTGGTGTTCAAATCCTGCGCTCCTGTCCTGGCAGTAGTGCAATAGCCTGCACTGGCAGTCTAGGCCTGTTGTTGTGGCTGGCACTCTTGCCCTGGGGGTAGAGCTCCTGCCTCTCTCTGGCGGCCCAGGCATACACTCCCGTCCTGGAGGTAGAGCGCTGTCCCCCCACTGGTGGTCAAGGCTGGTGCACCCACCTCGGTGGTAGAGAGCTGGCCTCCCACTGGTGATCGAGGCCTCTCCCCTTCCCTGACAGTAGAGCACAAGGTTCTCTGGTGGTCGAGGTCTGTGCTACCGGATTAGGGGTAGGGTGCAGGCCTCCTGCTGGTGCTCGAGGCTGGTGCTCCTGCCATGGTGGTAGAGAGACGGCCTCCCAGTGGTGGTCAAGACCTTCACTCCCACCCTGGCGGTAGAGTGAAAACTTCCTGCTGGAGGTTGAGGCAGTACTTCTGCACCGGTGGTAGAGCTCCAGCCTCCCGCTGGCGGTTGAGGTCAGTGCTCCCGCCCTGAAGGCAGAGCGCTGGCCTCTCGGTCGAGGAATGCACTTCCACACTGGCAGTAGGGCGCCAGCGTCCCACTGGCGGTTGAGGCCGATGCTCCCACGCTAGCAGAAGAGAGTTGGCCTCCCACTGTCCATTCAGTCCTGCGCTTCTGCCCCAGTGGTAGAGTGCCGACCTGCACTGACGGTCTAGGCCTGTCCTCCCGCCCCACTGGTAGAGTGCTGGGCTCCTACCTGCAGTCCCGTCCTGGTGGTAGAGTGCCAACCTCCCATTGGTGGTCAAGGCGTGTGCTTCTGTCCTGGCATTAGAGGATCTCTCATTTTGCTGGTTGTCGAGGCTGGCACTTGCTCCCTGGCGCTGTACTGCTGGTGATTGAGGCCTCTGCTCCCATCCGGCAGTAGAGCACCTTCAGCATGCATAGTCCTTTTAAAAAGTTTATACCATCAGGTACGGGTCATTAGGTCGACCACACTTAGGTCGACAATCATTAGGTCAACCACTATTGGTCGACATGCATTATGTCGACATGGTCACTAGGTCGACATGGTCATTAGGTCAACATGAACAAGTTCGACATGGAAAAGGGTCGACATGTGGTTTTTTACTCACATGGCTCGCTTCGCTCGCCATGCTTTGGGCAAGGTACCTCACTCCGCTACCGCTGCATTCGGCACAGGTTTCTATTCCCAATTGTAGTCCACGTGGATCGTAAAGTATGAAAAAGTTTAAAAAATGTAAAAAAATGTGAAAAACGCATGTTGACCTTATTCCATGTCGACCTAGTGACCATGTCGACCCAATGCATGTCGACCAATAGTGGTCGACCTAATGACTGTCGACCTAAGTGTGGTCGACCTAATGACCGCATCCCATACAATCAAAGGGCACAAAAATCTATATTTGCTTACAGGATGAAGCCCCCAATTTGGACACGCGTCTAGCAGAAGCTAAGGCCAACAACGTGACCGCATTCCATGTAAGAAATTTGACCTCAACCTCCTGTACAGGCTCAAACCAATCCGACTGTAGGAACTGCAACACCACGTTAAGGTGCCAAGGTGCCGTAGGCGGTACAAAGGGAGGTTGGATGTGCAGAACTCCCTTCAAAAAAGTCTGAACCTCCGGGAGGGCAGCCAATTGTTTCTGAAAGAAAATGGATAGGGCCGAAATCTGGACCTTCTCAGATCCTAACCTCAGGCCTATATCCACTCCTGCTTGCAGGAAAAGGAGAAAACGTCCGAGTTGAAACTCCACCGTAGGAAACTTCTATGACTCACACTAAGAGACATATTTCTTCCAAATACAAGGGTAATGTTTAGACGTTACCACTTTCCTAGCCTGTATGAGGGTAGGAATGACCTTCTTCGGAAAGCCCTTCCGAGCAAGTATCAGGCGCTCAACTTCCATGCCGTCAAATGTAGCCGCGGTAAGTCTTGATAGGCGAACGGCCCCTGCTGCAGCAGGTCCTCCCGAAGAGGAAGAGGCCTCGGTTCTTCTCGCAGTAGATACAGAATGTCCGTGTACCAAGACCTTCTTGGCCAGTCTGGGGCAATGAGAATCGCTTGAACCCTTGTTCTCTGTCACGATCCGGGTATCTGGACGCCATTTCTTACCCATCAGATGCCTCCTAAGGCTGGCTCAGCGCTCCAGGACCGGATCCCATCTGTTATCCTGATGTGTACATTCCTGTATCCTCTCCTGTCACTCTGGGACGCTGTCACAGTAAACGCCATATTACACCTGGCATGGCGTCTCCCGCGGCCTCCGCCGCCGTCCCTGAACTTCTGCATGCAGAGTGTCTGAGTGGCGATTACGTCAGCCGCGGCCTCCGCTGTGTCCGCGTGGTTGGATGTGCATCTGTCAGCCTGGCGCCTCCTGTCTCCGGTGGCCGGCGCCGCCATTACTGTTTTCATTACCACATGGATTACAAACCAAACTTCCCTCCAAGTGTCTGCATGGGCGCAGCCATCTTGGATTCTGTCAGCTGATCATTTCCACCAATCTGTTCTCAGTATTGATAATCTGCATAATTGCCTAGCCAATCCCTTCCTTGCTGCAGGTATAAATACACTGTGCCTGAGCAAGGAAGGCGTCAGTGCTTTGGTTGTCAAACCTAGTTCCTGTTTGTCTCTCTCCTGTGATTGTCTTCCAGGTTCCAGCTCCTGTCTCAAGACTTCCACCATAGAGACCCGCACCAGCATTCCACCTGCGGTGTAGCCTGACTCTCCAATCCATTGTGGATTCATCTGTTTCCAGCTACAACATTACCTGCTTCCAGCTCAGCTTCCAGCAGAGTACAGCTTCCCTTAAAGGGCCGGTGTCCTTTCTACACTTTACCACTCTCCACCGGTATTATTATTTCTCCGCTCTCAAATTCTACATTTCAGTTCATATTTCATCGCTCCCAAGTTCATTTATTATTTAACTGGTTCCAGCCAGTATCCACTCCGTGCTAACAACAGTCTGGTTCCAGCCAGTATCCACAGCAGCTGTTTTATCTTCAGCAACCCAGCTTTTCCTGGAACACCAGCTGGCACAATCCTTGGTTATCTCCATTGCTACAGTCGGGCCTGGTAAGGACTTTCCATCTAGAAGATCATAAGAACTATCTCACACTACCAGTGCCCTGTGGCTCCTGCCATCCTGTAGTACCCAGGAACTGTATTTATTCTTTGCTGACTTTTACGTTTTCTTTTACTGCTGCTGTGTTGCGGAGTTGTCATAATAAACATCATTGACTTTTATCCAAGTTGTCGTGGTCACGCCTTCGGGCAGTTATTATTCATGTTACTTACATGTCCAGGGGTCTGATACAACCTCCCAGGTTCCGGTACATCTCAGCCCCTACAACTGAGGCTGCCTCCCGTCAGCTCAGGCCCTCAGTTGTGACAGTAAGCACTGACCTAATGAATCCAGCCGGAGACCAGGATCAAGCGGCCAGGCCGATGCAAGAACTGGCAGCCCGACTAGAACATCAGGAGGCTGCACAGGGCCACATCATCCGCTGTCTCCAGGATCTCTCTACTCGGCTGGATGGGATTCAGACAACTCTCCGTGGATCAGGCGCGTCTGGTGCGTCAACCACAGTGACTCCAGCTATAACCCCACCCACCTTACCCATTTCTGCTCCACGTCTTCATCTTCCAACGCCAGCAAAATTTGACGGATCTCCAAGATTCTGCAGGGGATTTCTCAACCAGTGTGAGATTCAGTTTGAGCTACAACCTGGCAATTTTCCCAGTGACCGTACAAAAATTGCCTACATTATTTCTCTTCTCAGTGGCTCAGCCCTTGATTGGGCATCACCGTTATGGGAGAGGTCCGACACCCTGCTATCTTCCTACACTGCCTTCGTGTCAACATTCAGGCGCATCTTCGACGAGCCAGGCCGGGTAACCTCAGCTTCATCCGAGATTCTCCGTTTACGCCAGGGGTCACGTACTGTAGGACAATATCTGATACAGTTCCAGATCCTGGCATCCGAACTGGCATGGAACGACGAGGCCCTGTATGCTGCATTCTGGCATGGCTTATCTGAGCGTATTAAAGATGAGTTAGCTACCAGAGACTTACCTTCTAAGTTAGATGAGCTAATCTCACTCTGCACGAAAGTTGATTTACGTTTCAGAGAGAGAGCAACTGAGCGTGGAAGATCATCTGCTCCAAAATCTTCTGCTCCTCCTCCTCGTCAACTGTCACCATCTAAAGATGAGCCCATGCAACTTGGCCGTTCCCGTTTAACTCCTGCTGAGCGCCGAAGACGTCTCTCCGAGTTTCTCTGTCTCTATTGTGCAGCTCCGTCTCACACCATTAATGCCTGTCCCAAACGTCCGGGAAACTCCAAATCCTAGCTCGCCAAGGAGAGGGCCGGCTAGGAGTAATGATCTCCTCTCCATCTCCTCAAGATTGTAATCTCCCAGTCTCGCTTCAAGTTGCTCAACGTTATCGGAACGTCATTGCCCTCCTTGATTCCGGAGCAGCTGGGAACTTTATTACCGAAGCCTATGTTAAACGGTGGTCCCTACCCACCGAGAGACTTCCTTCGTCCATTTCTTTAACTGCCGTGGATGGCAGCAAAATTTTTGATGCAGTTATTTCTTTAAGGACTCTACCAGTTCGTCTGAGAGTGGGAGTTCTTCATTCCGAACTTATTTCTTTTTTAGTGATTCCAAGAGCCACACATCCTGTGGTCCTGGGCCTTCCATGGCTCCGTCTTCACAATCCTACAATTGATTGGACGACTACGCAAATCCTGGCATGGGGTTCCTCCTGTGCTGAGACATGTTTGTTTAAAGTATTGCCTGTCTGTTCTTCCTCCCCCAGGTCGTCTGATGTTCCACCTCCTCCATATCAAGATTTCACGGATGTGTTCAGTAAAGCTTCTGCTGATATCCTTCCTCCTCATAGAGAATGGGACTGTCCGATTGATCTCGTTCCAGGGAAGGTTCCACCTCGAGGCCGAACTTATCCGTTGTCTCTGCCTGAGACGCATTCTATGGAGGAATATATTAAAGAGAACCTAGCAAAGGGGTTCATTCGACCTTCTTCTTCTCCAGCCGGCGCAGGTTTCTTTTTTGTAAAAAAGAAAGATGGTGGTCTGCGGCCGTGCATCGACTACAGAGGTTTGAACGACATTACCATCAAGAACCGTTATCCTTTACCCCTGATTACTGAGCTCTTTGACAGAGTTAGCGGAGCTACCATCTTTACAAAGCTGGACTTGCGAGGTGCATACAATCTCATCCGGATCCGTGAGGGTGACGAGTGGAAGACCGCCTTTAACACCCGTGACGGACATTATGAGTACCTCGTCATGCCCTTCGGATTGAGCAATGCTCCAGCTGTCTTCCAGCATTTTGTCAATGAGATCTTCAGAGACATTCTATACCGTCATGTCGTGGTCTATCTAGACGATATCCTCATTTTTGCCAACGATTTAAAGGAACATCGTTTTTGGGTTATAGAGGTTCTGTCCCGTCTCCGTGTCAATCATCTCTATTGCAAATTAGAAAAATGCGTCTTTGAAGTCAACTCCATTCCGTTTCTAGGGTACATTGTGTCCGGTTCCGGACTAGAGATGGATCCTGAGAAACTACAAGCAATCCAAAATTGGCCGGTACCCTTAACCCTCAAAGGGGTCCAGAGGTTCTTAGGGTTCGCCAACTATTACCGAAAGTTTATACGAGACTTTTCCACCATTGTGGCGCCTATTACTGCTTTCACTAAGAAGGGTGCTAACCCGTCCAAGTGGTCTGAAGAAGCCATGCAAGCATTTCATCTTTTAAAACAAAGGTTCATCTCTGCGCCTGTTCTGAAACAGCCTGACATCGACTCTCCTTTCATCTTAGAGGTGGATGCCTCCTCCGTTGGAGTAGGAGCGGTGTTATCTCAGAGGGCTAAAGATGGCCATTTACACCCTTGCAGTTTCTTCTCCCGGAAGTTCTCCCCAGCTGAGCGCAACTATGCCATTGGCGACCAGGAGTTGCTAGCCATCAAGCTCGCTCTAGAAGAGTGGAGGTATCTGTTGGAGGGAGCTTCTCATTCAATCACCATACTTACAGACCACAAGAACCTTTTATACCTGAAGGGCGCACAATGTCTCAACCCTCGTCAGGCCAGATGGGCACTTTTCTTTTCCAGGTTCGACTTTAAACTCCAGTTCTGTCCGGGCTCTCAGAATCGCAAGGCCGATGCCCTTTCCCGCTCATGGGAGCAAGAAAATGAGTCAGAGTCTTCAGACAAGCATCCTATTATAAATCCGTTGGCATTCTCCACGGTAGGGATGGACTCTACGCCCCCATCAGGGAAAAGTTTTGTGAAGCCGATGCTAAGGAAGAAGCTCATGCATTGGGCCCATGCTTCCCGTTTTGCCGGACATACAGGTATCCAAAAAACCCTGGAGTTTATCTCTAGGTCCTATTGGTGGCCAACTCTGAAAAAGGACGTCTTGGAGTTTATTGCATCTTGCCCAAAGTGTGCCCAACATAAAGTATCCCGCCAGTCGCCTGCGGGGCAATTGGTTCCACTATCCGTTCCCCGTCGACCATGGACCCACCTGTCGATGGATTTCATTACAGACTTACCCATGTGCAACAAGTTCAATACCATCTGGGTGGTAGTTGACCGGTTCACCAAGATGGCACACTTCATTCCTCTCACCGGTCTTCCGTCAGCTTCCAAGTTGGCTCAAGTATTCATACAAGAGATCTTCCGACTCCACGGTCTTCCTGAAGAAATTATCTCAGATCGAGGAGTTCAATTCACAGCCAAATTCTGGCGAAGTTTATGTCAAGTCCTCCAAGTCAAGCTAAAGTTTTCCACGGCTTACCATCCTCAGACCAATGGTCAAACCGAGAGAGCGTGAATCAGGACTTGGAGGCCTTCCTCCGCATCTATGTGTCCTCCTCTCAAGATGACTGGGTTCAATTACTTCCCTGGGCCGAGTTCTGTCATAACAACCAGTATCATTCTTCATCTGCTTCAACACCATTCTTCACTAACTTTGGATTCCACCCTAAAGTCCCTGAGTTCCAACCGCTTCCAGCAACTTCTGTTCCCGCAGTGGATATCACCTTGCATCAGTTTGCCAATATCTGGAAGAGCGTACGATCAGCTCTGCTCAAGGCATCGTTCAGGTACAAGAAGTTTGCGGATAAGAAGCGTCGAGCAGTTCCTGCTCTCAAAGTGGGTGATCGGGTATGGTTATCCACGAAGAATTTGAGGTTAAGAGTTCCCAGTATGAAGTTTGCACCTCGCTATATCGGTCCTTTCAAGATTGAACAAGTCATCAATCCTGTTGCTTACAGACTCCAGTTGCCTCTCTTCTTAAAAATACCCAGGACATTCCATGTTTCCCTGTTGAAACCGCTGATCTTGAATCGGTTTCATTCCTCACTTCCTCCAACTCCGAAAGTCCAAACTCAACGAGGCGTTGAGTATGAAGTGGCCAAGATCCTGGACTCACGTCACCGTTACGGTCAACTACAATATCTTATTGACTGGAAGGGTTATGGTCCTGAGGAACGTTCATGGACCAATGCTTCTGATGTCCATGCTCCTGCCTTGGTCCGGAGATTCCATTCCAAGTTTCCTCAAAAGCCAAAGAAGTGTCCTGGGGCCACTCCTAAAGGGGGGGGTGCTGTCACGATCCGGGTATCTGGACGCCATTTCTTACCCATCAGATGCCTCCTAAGGCTGGCTCAGCGCTCCAGGACCGGATCCCATCTGTTATCCTGATGTGTACATTCCTGTATCCTCTCCTGTCACTCTGGGACGCTGTCACAGTAAACGCCATATTACACCTGGCATGGCGTCTCCCGCGGCCTCCGCCGCCGTCCCTGAACTTCTGCATGCAGAGTGTCGATTACGTCAGCCGCGGCCTCCGCTGTGTCCGCGTGGTTGGATGTGCATCTGTCAGCCTGGCGCCTCCTGTCTCCGGTGGCCGGCGCCGCCATTACTGTTTTCATTACCACATGGATTACAAACCAAACTTCCCTCCAAGTGTCTGCATGGGCGCAGCCATCTTGGATTCTGTCAGCTGATCATTTCCACCAATCTGTTCTCAGTATTGATAATCTGCATAATTGCCTAGCCAATCCCTTCCTTGCTGCAGGTATAAATACACTGTGCCTGAGCAAGGAAGGCGTCAGTGCTTTGGTTGTCAAACCTAGTTCCTGTTTGTCTCTCTCCTGTGATTGTCTTCCAGGTTCCAGCTCCTGTCTCAAGACTTCCACCATAGAGACCCGCACCAGCATTCCACCTGCGATGTAGCCTGACTCTCCAATCCATTGTGGATTCATCTGTTTCCAGCTACAACATTACCTGCTTCCAGCTCAGCTTCCAGCAGAGTACAGCTTCCCTTAAAGGGCCGGTGTCCTTTCTACACTTTACCACTCTCCACCGGTATTATTATTTCTCCGCTCTCAAATTCTACATTTCAGTTCATATTTCATCGCTCCCAAGTTCATTTATTATTTAACTGGTTCCAGCCAGTATCCACTCCGTGCTAACAACAGTCTGGTTCCAGCCAGTATCCACAGCAGCTGTTTTATCTTCAGCAACCCAGCTTTTCCTGGAACACCAGCTGGCACAATCCTGGGTTATCTCCATTGCTACAGTCGGGCCTGGTAAGGACTTTCCATCTAGAAGATCATAAGAACTATCTCACACTACCAGTGCCCTGTGGCTCCTGCCATCCTGTAGTACCCAGGAACTGTATTTATTCTTTGCTGACTTTTAAGTTTTCTTTTACTGCTGCTGTGTTGCGGAGTTGTCATAATAAACATCATTGACTTTTATCCAAGTTGTCGTGGTCACGCCTTCGGGCAGTTATTATTCATGTTACTTACATGTCCAGGGGTCTGATACAACCTCCCAGGTTCCGGTACATCTCAGCCCCTACAACTGAGGCTGCCTCCCGTCAGCTCAGGCCCTCAGTTGTGACATTCTCCTTATGAGCTTTAGGATTCTTGGGATGAGTGGGAGTGGTGGAAACACGTACACTGACTGGAACACCCACAGAGACACCAGGGCGTCCACTGCCACTGCCTGTGGGTCTCTCGACCTGGAACAATAACGCTGAAGCTTCTTGTTGAGACGAGAGGCCATCATATCTATTTCGGGTAAACCCCAAAGGTCTGTTATTTCCTTGAACACCTCCAGATGGAGACCCCATTCCCCTGGATGGAGATCGTGTCTGCTGAGGAAGTCTGCTTCCCAGTTGTCTACACCCAGAATGAAGATGGCTGACAGCGCCAACGCATGCTTTTCTGTCCAGAGGAGTATTCTTGTGACCTCTGACCTTGTCGCTCTGCTCTTCGTTCCACCTTGTCGGTTTATGTAAGCCACTAGTGCAGAGGTTCCCAAACTGTGTGCCGTGGCTCCTTGGGGTGCCTCGGGACACTTGCTGGGGTGCCCTGGGTTGGTGGTCCAGGACCAATTCAAATTATTCATGGTCAATATAATAGGCAAAACAAGTGCTGGTGGCTGCCAGTCATAAAATATGTCGCCTAACAGAAGCAAATCTTGTCCCTCACCACACAACTGACCCTAAGGATGACATATAAACACGATCTACTTAATGTAATATTTATTTCTAAATTTCTCAATAAGAAATTGATGGCCTATGGGTGCCGTGAAAAAAAGTCTGATATTCTAGGGCGCCGTGATTCAAAAAAGTTTGGAAACCACTGCACTAGTGTTACGTTGTCCGACTGCACTACAATGGCCTGATTTCTTAGAAGAGGGGCCACCTGAAGAAGACTGTTGTAGACTGCTCTCAGTTCCAGGATGTTGATGGCAGGCCGGCTTCCAGGCTTGACCACCTTCCTTGGAAGGTTACTCCTTGAGTGACTGCTCCCCAGCCCCAAAGGCTCGCATCCGTGGTTAGAAGGACCCAGTCCTGAATCCCGAACCTGCGGCCCTCCAGAAGGTGAGGCAATTGGAGCCACCAGAGGAGTGAAATCCTGGCCTTTGGCGACAGATGAATTCTCTGGTGCATGTGGAGATGAGATCCCGACCACTTTTCCAGAGATCCAGTTGAAAGGTTCGAGCGTGGAACCTCCCATACTGGAGACCCTCGTAAGAGGCCACCATCTTTCCCAATAGGCGAATGTATTGATGAACCGACACCCAGGCTGACTTCAGGACATTCCGGAACATAGCTTGTATCACCAACGCCTTTTCCTGCGGAAGAAACACCTTTTGCACTTCTGTATCCAGGATCATTCCCAGAAAGGACAACCTCTAGGTTGGTTCCAAATGTGACTTTGGAAGGTTCAGAATCCAACCATGACTACTGAGGAGGCGTGTTGTGAGAACAATGGATTGCAGCAGCTTCTCATTGGACGATGCTTTTATCAGCAGATCGTCCAGATATGGAATGATGTTCACACCCTGTTTGCGGAGGAGAACCATCATTTTTTGCCATCACCTTGGTAAACACCCTTGGTGCTGTGGAGAGGCCGAATGGCAGGGCCTGGAACTGGAAATGACAGTCTAGCAATGCGAAGTGGAGATAAGCCTGATGCGGCAGCCAGATCGGAATGTGGAGGTACGCATCCTTGATATCCAGTGATACCAGGAATTCTTCCTCTTCCAGACCTGATATCACCACCCTTAGAGACTCCATCTTGAACTTGAACTCCTTTAGAAAGGGGTTCAATGATTTCAGGTTCAGAATGGGCCTGACCGAACCATCCGGTTTCGGTACCACGAAAAGGTTTGAATAGTAACTTTTGTTCTGCATGTGAGGTGGTACTGGCACAATGACCTGTGCCTCCACCAGTTTTTGTACAGCGTCCTGTAGAACAGAGTTGGTAAGCCTGATTTGAAAAAACGATGAGGAGGGAGACTTTGTAATTCCAGCCTGTATCCCTGGGATACAATGTCTATCACCCAGGGAACCAGGCCAGATGAAACCCAGACGTGACTGAAGTGTCAGAGTCTGGCTTCCACTGGCCCCATCTCCAGGTCGCACGGTCCACCGTCATGCGGAAGACTTTGGCGTACCTGAAGCAGGCTTTTGCTCCTGGGAACCTGCAGCTGCAGGTTTCTTGGAGTTAACTCAACCTCCCCTAAAGAAGGTATTGGACGTTCTGGCCTTTCTAGGCCTGTTAGGCCGAAAGGACTGCGTTGCAGATGAAGAGTAGGATTTCTTCGGAGCAGGTGCTGCTTAGGGAAGAAACGGAGACTTACCCGCTGTAGCCGTGGATATCCACGCATCTAGAGCTTCCCCAAAGAGAGCCTGACCTGTATAGGATAGGGTCCCTCATGCCGAGTTGTTCGCTCGCTAGCTGCCTTTAGCAGCCGTGCAAACGCTAAGCCGCCGCCCTCTGGGAGTGTATCTTAGCTTAGCAGAAGTGCAAACGAAAGGATCGCAGCAATACTACAAAAAAGATTGTGCAGTTTCTGAGTAGCCCCAGACCTACTCCTAGCTTGCGAACACTTCAGACTGTTTAGTTCCTGATTTGACATCACAAACACGCCCTGCGTTCGGCCAGCCACGCCTGCGTTTCCCCAGGCACTCCTGCGTTTGTATCTGAGATGCCTGCGTTTTTCCACACACTCCCAGAAAACGGTCAGTTACCTCCCTGAAACACCCACTTACTGTCAATCACTCTGCAGCCAGCAGTGCGACTGAAAAGCGTTGCTAGACCTTGTGTAAAACTACTTCGGATGTTGTGAAAGTACGTTGCGTGTGCGCATTGCGCCTCATACGCATGGCCAGAACTGCCAGTTTCTCTAACGTCCTAGTGGATGCTGGGGACTCCGTAAGGACCATGGGGAATAGACGGGCTCCGCAGGAGACATGGGCACTTTAAGAAAGAATTAAAATTTAGATTCTGGTGTGCTCTGGCTCCTCCCTCTATGTCCCTCCTCCAGACCTCAGTTTGAATCTGTGCCCGGACGAGCTGGGTGCTGTTCAGTGAGCTCTCCTGAGCTTGCTGTAAGAAAGTATTTTGTTAGGTTTTTTATTTTCAGGGAGCTCTGCTGGCAACAGACTCCCTGCATCGTGGGACTGAGGGGAGAGAAGCAGCCCTACTCTCTGAAGCTAGGTCCTGCTTCTTAGGCTACTGGACACCATTAGCTCCATAGGAATCGTACACAGGATCTCACCCTCGTCGTCCGATCCCAGAGCCGCGCCGCCGTCCCCCTCGCAGAGCCGGAAGACAGAAGCCGGGTGAGTATGAGAAGCAAGAAGACTTCAAAATCGGCGGCAGAAGACTCCGTTCTTCACATGAGGTAACGCACAGCACTGCAGCTGTGCGCCATTGCTCCAAACACACCTCACATACTCCGGTCACTGTAAGGGTGCAGGGCGCAGGGGGGGGGGGACGCACTGGGCAGCATATGGACCTCGTTTGGCAAAAGTACACATATATACAGTTGGGCACTGTATATATGTATGAGCCCCCACCAAGAAAGTGTATATTTAAGCAGGACAGAAGCCCGCCGGCGAGGGGGCGGGGCTTGTTCCTCAGCACTTACCAGCGCCATGTTTTTTCTCCACAGCACCGCTGAGAGGAAGCTCCCCAGCCTCTCCCCTGCATATACACGGTAGAAGAGGGTAAAAAGAGGGGGGGGGGGCACATAATTAGGCCTAAAAATCAATATAAACAGCAGCTACTGGGTTAACATTAAGTTACTGTGTTATTCCTGGGTTAATAGCGCTGGGGTGTGTGCTGGCATACTCTCTCTCTCTCTCTCTCTCCAAAGGGCCTTGTGGGGGAATTGTCTTCAGATGAGCATTCCCTGAGTGTGTGGTGTGTCGGTACGTGTGTGTCGACATGTCTGAGGTAAAAGGCTCCCCTAAGGAGGAGATGGAGCAAATGTGTGTGTGAGGGGTGTCTCCGTCGACAACGCCGACACCTGTTTGGATATGTGTAATTAAGTGCTAAGGTAAATTTATTGCACAAAAGATTAGAGAACAGACAGGGAATCTACCCATGTCTGTCCCTATGTCGCAGAGACCTTCAGAGTCTCTCAATGCTCACTATCCAAAATAATAGACACTGATATCGACACGGAGTCTGACTCCAGTGTCGACTACGATAATGCAAAGTTACAGCCAAAATGGCAGGAAAGTATTCAATATATGATTATTGTAATAAAAGATGATTTGCATATCACTGATGACTCATCTGTCCCTGACACAAGGGTACACATGTTTAAGGGGAAGAAAGCTGAGGTAAATTTCCCTCCTCTCATGATGAAAAAGAGCGGGAATCTCCAGACAAGAGACTGCAGTTTCCCACAAAGATTTCTCAGGGAGTATCCTTTCCCTACTAGGGCCAGGATACAATGGGAATCTTCCCCTAGGGTGTCACGTTTGCCCAAAAGATAGCCCTGACTTAACAGCTATCCTCAGGGATCCTGCAGATAGCGTGCACATTCTGGTACACTACTCAGACCGGCGATTGTGTCGGCATGGGTTTATAGCGCTGTAGCAGCGTGGACAGGTACCTTATCAGCAGAGATTGAGACCCTAGTATGTATGTATGTATATATATATATATATATATATATATATATATATCAGGGACGTGCAGTCAGGGGAGGCAGTGCCTCCCCTGTCATAATAATTAAAATAATAAAAAGAAGATATTTATAACAGAGTCTGTGATAAATATCTTCTTTTATTATTTTAATAATCTCCCCCCGTAAAAATGTTGGGCTGGGAGGCAGCGGGAGAGGTGCCTTCCGCACCTAACATTAAAGTCCGGGCAGCGGGGGGCGGGCAGGGGGCGGGGCGCTGCAATGGGCTGTGAAAGCCCATCGAGAAAGTACAGGGATGCGGCACCTATACTGGTGTCGCAATGACAGGGACGACGAATGCACGCCCCTGTCACTGCCCCAGATGTGATTGGCCCAGCGGATCCAGTGCTGGATCCGCTGTCCAATCACTAGCGAGCCCCCTTCCCGGCTGCAGCAGGCGCCGTGGGCTGTGTGGGCGCCCGCTGCAGCCGGCGCCGCTGACTGACAACAGGGGTCATAATTGTCCCCTAGTGTCTGAGCGGCACTACAGTGGGAGAGACGTCATGAGTCATGACGTCTCTCCCATAGTACAGCAGAGAGGAGCCGGCGGCCGGAGACGGAGGACGGCACTGCAGGAGCGGTAAGTATTTTTTTTTTTTTTTTTTATATATATATATATGTGTGTTTGAGGCGCAGCTACGGGGGCACAACTACCAGGGGCGCAGCTACGGAGGCACAACTACCAGGGGCGCAGCTACGGGAGCACAACTACCAGGGGCGCAGCTACGGGGGCACAACTACCAGGGGCGCAGCTACGGGGGCACAACTACCAGGGGCGCAGCTACGGGGGCGCAACTACAATTGGCGCAGCTACGGGGGGCACAACTACCAGGGGCGCAGCTACGGGGGCACAACTACAAGGGGCACATCTACAGGGGTACAACTACAAGGGGCGCAGCTACGGGGGCTCAACTACCAGAGGCGCAGCTACGGGGGCACAACTACAAGGGGTGCAGCTACGGGGGCACAACTACAAGGGGCGCAGCTACATGTGCTCAACTACAAGGGGCGCAGCTACAGGGGCACAACTACAAGGGGCGCATCTACGGGGGCACAACTACAAGGGGCGCAGCTACGGGGGCACAACTACAAGGGGCGCAGCTACAGGGGCACAATTACAAGGGGCGCAGCTACAGGGGCACAACTACAAGGGGCGCAACTACAGGGGCACAACTACAAGAGGCACAGCTACAGGTGGCACAGCAACTGGGGACACAGCTACAAGGGGCACAGCAACTGGGGGCACAACTACAAGGGGCACAGCTACAGGGAGCATAGCTACAAGGGGCACAGCAACTGGGGGCACAACTACAAGGAGCACAGCTACAGGGGGCACAGCAACTGGGGGCACAGCTACAAGGGGAACAATTACAGGGGGCACAGCCACAAGGGGCACAACTACTGGGGGCAATGCTACAGGGGGCACAACTACTGGGGGCACAACTACTCAGGGCACTGCTACAAGGGGCACAGCTACAGGGGGCACAATTACTGGGGACACAGCCACAAGGGGCACAGCTACTGGGGGCAAAGCTACAGGGGGCACAGCTACAAGGGGCACAGCGACTGGGGGCACAACTACAGGAGTCACAACTACTCGGGGCACTGCTACAGGGGGCGCTGCAACAGCTAGAGGGATCACAACTACTGGGGGGCACAGCTACTGGGCTCATAACTATTGGGGGCGCCTGCTCCATCCTGCCAGCCAGCAGCAGCAACTGGGGGCACAACTACAAGGGGCACAGCTACAGGGGGCACAGCAACTGGGGACACAGCTACAAGGGGCACAGCAACTGGGGGCACAACTACAAGGGGCACAGCTACAGGGGGCACAGCAACTGGGGACACAGCTACAAGGGGCACAGCAACTGGGGGCACAACTACAAGGGGAACAGCTACAGGAGGCACAGCAACTGGGGGCACAGCTACAGGCCAGCCAGCAGCAGGACTCTCCCCTGTCTGTGCTAACGTCTTCCCGCGTCAGCGAGTACATAATGGCCCTCATTCCGAGTCGTTCGCTCGTTCTTTTTTTTCGCATCGCAGTGAAAATCAGCTTAGAGCGCATGCGCAATGTTCGCACTGCGACTGCGCTAAGTAATTCTGCTATGAAGAAAGGATTTTTACTCACGGCTTTTTGTTCGCACCGGCGAACGTAGTGTGATTGACAGGAAATGGGTGTTACTGGGCGGAAACACGGCGTTTTATGGGCGTGTGGCTGAAAACGCTACCGTTTCCGGAAAAAACGCAGGAGTGGCCGGAGAAACGGGGGAGTGTCTGGGCGAACGCTGGGAGTGTTTGTGACGTCAAACCAGGAACGACAAGCACTGAACTGATCGCACAGGCAGAGTAAGTCTGGAGCTACTCTAAAACTGCTAAGTTTTTTTTGTTCGCAATATTGCGTAAACTTCGTTCGCACTTTTAAGATGCTAAGATACACTCCCAGTAGGCGTAGACTAAGCGTGTGTAACTCTGCTAAATTCGCCTTGCGACCGATCAACTCGGAATGAGGGCCAATATTCATTCATTTCTCTCTCTCTCTCTCTCTCCTCCTGTGGATTACTTCATTTGTAAGTATAATTTTCATTTTTACAGGTACCCCTTTTGGATTCTACTGGACAAGTGGACGTGACCGGCGTGGGATGTAGGTAAGTAATCTCTCTCTCTCATTTTTACAGGAACCACCTATTGGATTGTACTGGACAAGTGGACGTGACCGGCATGGGATGTAGGTAAGTATGTGTGAGTGTGTAAGTGTGTTTTAATAAATTTTTACTTTCACGGTGTGTGTGTTGTGTTTTTATTTGGGTATTTTTTGTTGTTGTAGAACTACAGGTACCAGCGGGCCCGTTATTTCCCCACATGCTGGTACTTGAGGTTCTCCAAGTACCAGCAAGCGGGTGAGGCTTGCTGGGCCTTGTAGCTCCACAACAAAAAACAATATTCTTTTTTTTACACACTTATGGCTATCAGCCCGGCACCCACCACCCAGGGGTGCTGGGGACAGCCTCGGGCTTCACCCCTAGCCCTTGGGTGCCTGGAGGGGGGGGACCCCTTGATTTAAGGGGTCCCCACTCCTCCAGGGAACCCCGGCCAGGGGTGACTAGTTGGGGGGGTAATGCCACAGCCGCAGGGACCTACATAAATGTGTCCCCCGGCTGTGGCATTATGTCCCTGGCTAGTGGAGCCTGGTGCTGGTTTTAAAAATACGGGGGACCCCTACATCTTTTGTCCCCCGTATTTTTGGAACCAGGACCGGTCTAAGAGCCCGGTGCTGGTTGTCTAAATACGGGGAACCCCTGTCCAATTTTTTCCCAGTATTTAAACAACCAGGACCAGCTCAAAGAGCCCGAGGCTGGTTATGCTTAGGAGGGGGGACCTCACACATTTTTTTTTTTTTACATTTTTTAACCCATTCAGACCCTTCTCCATTAAGTTAATGGAAGCCCTGGACAACAAAATTGCATTCATGTCCTCCTCCCACTCCCTTCCCAAACACTAATTTTTATTTATTTTTTCTATAAAAATGTACAATATATCACAAGTATGATGAGCAGGCAGGCAGCGGGCATTGGCGACATCGGACTGAGATGCAAATTAGTGGCGGAGGGCTGGGTCAGTTGATGGTAGGCAAGTTTGTAAGCCATTGGCGGTGGCAGCAGACATTGGCTCAGAGGCAGTAGTGGGCATTGGCTCGGCGGCGGTAGGGGTCATCGGCAGGATCTGGCGGACATTATGGCTGTAGTGCCTCACCAGTTACTGACCTCACCGCACGCCACTGATAGATATATATATTAAAGATGCTGTCTTAAGATATATATATATATAAAACATGCCCAAAAAGACATTAGTCTACTGGGTTCTAGAGTCAACGCTATGTCGATTTCTGCTTGACGTGTCCTGTAGAATATGCAATGGACAGGTGATGCCGACTTAAGAGGCATATGGAAGGCTGAGGATTGTGTGGAGAAGGGATCTCGGACCTGGTCTCCACAGCTATAGCTGGTAATTCTGATCTTTTGCCTTATATTCCTGCACAGCCTAGGAAAGCATGACATTATCAAATGCAGCCTTTCGATCACAAAGAAACAAGAAAGTCCGAGGTGCGTCCTTTCTTGCCAGAGGCAGGGGCAGAGGAAAGAAGCTGCACAACACAGCTAGTTCCCAGGAACAGAAGTCCTCCCCGGCCTCTACAAAATCCACTGCATGTCGCTGGGGCTCCACAGGCGGAGCTAGGCCCGGTGGGGGCACGTCTTCGTAATTTCAGCAACAAGTGGGTTCACTCCCTGTTGGATCCCTGGGCAATAGATATTGTGTCTCAGGGATACAAGCTGGACTTTGAGGAGATGCCCCCTCACCGACGGCCCTGCCGGCTTCCCCCCACGAGAGGGAAATAGTGTTAACTGCAATTCACAAATTGTTTCTTCAACAAACGGAAGCAAGGTGTCACAATTATCCCGTACTTGGACGATCTCCTCATAAAAGTGAGATCAAGAGAGCAGTTGCTGAACAGCGTATCACTTTCTCTGGAAGTGTAATGGCAACACGGCTAGATTCAAAATATTCCAAAGTCGCAGTTGGTTCCTACGGCTCATCTGCCTTTCCTAGGCATGATTCAAGACACAGACCAGAAAAGGGTTTATCTCCCGATAGAGAGAGCTCAGGAGCTCATGACACTGGTCAGGAACCTATTAAAACCAAAAGAGGTGTCAGTGCATCACTGCACTCGAGTCCTGGGAAGGATGGTGGCATTATACGAGACCATTCCCTTCGGCAGGTTCCATGCGAGGACCTTTCAATGGGACTTACTGGACAAGTGGTCCGGATCACATCTTCAGATGCATCGGTTAATCACCCTATCCCCCAGGGCCAAGGTGTCTCTCCTGTGGTGGCTGCAGAGTGCTCACCTTCTCGAGGGCCGCAGATTCGGTATTCAGGACTGGGTCCTGGTGACCACGGATGCAAGCCTCCGAGGGTGGGGTGCAGTCACACAGGGAAGAAATTTCCAAGGTCTGTGGTCAAGTCAGGAGACTTGCCTTCACATCAACATCCTGGAACTAAGGGCCCTATACAACGCCCTACGTCAAGCGGAGACCCTGCTTCGCGACCAACCGGTTCTGATTCAGTCACGTAAGCGCACTGTCAGCAGTGTTCATCCCGGGAGTGGACAACTGGGAAGCAGACTTCCTCAGCAGGCACGATCTCCACCCGGGAAAGTGGGGACTTCATCAAGAAGTCTTCACGCAGATTGCAAGTCGGTGGGAACTGCCACAGGTGGACATGATGGCATCCCGCCTCAACAAAAAGCTACAGAGGTATTGCGCCAGGTCATGAGACCCTCAGGCGATAGCTGTGGACGCACTGGTGACACCGTGGGTGTTCCAGTCGGTCTATGTATTTTCTCCTCTTCCTCTCATACCCATAAGAAAAAGAGGAGTGAGAACAATACTCATTGTTCCGGATTGGCCAAGAAAACTTGGTATCCAGATCTGCAAGAAATGCTCACAGAGGACCCGTGGCCTCTTCCTCTAAGACAGGACTTGTTGCAACAAGGGCCCTGTCTGTTCCAAGACTTACCGCGGCTGCGTTTGACGGCATGGCGGTTGAACGCCGGATCCTAGCGGAAAAAGGCATTCCAGATGAGGTCATTCCTACGCTGATAAAGGCTAGGAAGGACGTGACAGCTCAACATTATCACCGTATATGGCGAAAATATGTTGCTTGGTGGGAGGCCAGGAATGCCCCTACGGAGGAATTCCAGCTGGGCCGTTTCCTTCACTTCCTACAGTCAGGAGTGACTTTGGGCCTAAAATTGGGTTCCATTAAGGTCCAGATTTCGGCCCTATCCATTTTCTTTCAAAAAGAGCTGGCTTCTCTACCTGAAGTTCAGACGTTTGTGAAGGGAGTGCTGCGTATTCAGCCCCCTTTTGTGCCCCCGGTGGCACCTTGGGATCTTAACGTGGTGTTGAGTTTCCTGAAATCCCACTGGTTTGAACCACTCAAAGCGGTGGAATTGAAATATCTCACGTGGAAGGTGGTCATGCTACTAGCATTGGCTTCGGCTAGGCGTGTGTCAGAATTAGCGGCTTTGTCACATAAAAGCCCCTATCTGGTTTTCCATGCGGATAGAGCAGAATTGCGGACCCGTCCACAATTTCTGCCAAAAGTGGTTTCATCCTTTCATATAAACCAACCTATTGTGGTGCCTGTGGCTACTACTGACTTGGAGGATTCCGAGTTACTTGATGTGGTCAGGGCCTTGAAGGTTTATGTAGCCAGAACGGCTAGGGTCAGGAAAACAGAATCTTTGTTTATCCTGTATGCGTCCAACAAGCTTGGTGCTTCTGCTTCAAAGCAAGCTATTGCTCGCTGGATCTGTAATACGATTCAGCAGGCTCATTCTGCGGCTGGATTGCCGCTGCCAAAATCAGTTAAGGCCCATCCACTAGGAAGGTGGGCTCTTCTTGGGCGGCTGCCCGAGGGGTCTCGGCATTACAGCTGTGCCGAGCGGCTACTTGGTCAGGTTCAAACACTTTTGCAAAGTTCTACAAGTTTGATACCCTTGCTGAGGAGGACCTTGTGTTTGCTCATTCGGTGCTGCAGAGTCATCCGCACTCTCCCGCCCGTTTGGGAGCTTTGGTATAATCCCCATGGTCCTTACGGAGTCCCCAGCATCAACTAGGACGTTAGAGAAAATAAGATTTTACTTACCGGTAAATCTATTTCTCGTAGTCCGTAGTGGATGCTGGGCGCCCGTCCCAAGTGCGGACTTCTTTTGCAATACTTGTATATAGTTATTGCTGCAATAAGGGCTATGTTATTGTTGCATCAGGGTTGAACTGATGCTCTGTTGTTGTTAATACTGTTGACTGGGTAAGTTTATCACAAGTTATACGGTGTGATTGGTGTGGCTGGTATGAGTCTTGCCCTGGATTTCCAAAATCCTTTCCTTGTACTGTCAGCTCTTCCGGGCACAGTTTCTCTAACTGAGGTCTGGAGGAGGGACATAGAGGGAGGAGCCAGAGCACACCAGAATCTAAATTCTTTCTTAAAGTGCCCATGTCTCCTGCGGAGCCCGTCTATTCCCCATGGTCCTTACAGAGTCCCCAGCATCCACTACGGACTACGAGAAATAGATTTACCGGTAAGTAAAATCTTATTTATTTTTTTGCCTGATCGCTGCGCAGCGACCGAAAACAGCTAGCGAACAACTCGGAATGACCACCAGGGCCTGCACACTTTTGCTGGATTCCGCGTCGGCCGACCACTGGCGCAGCCACAATCCCCAATGAGCTGAAACAGACATGGAAGAGATTCCCGCAGCATGGAACCCAGGTCTTTCATGGATTCTACCATAAAACCTGCTGAATCATGTAAGTTGCGTAAATATAAAGCAACGTCATCCCTATCCATCGTATCCAAATCCTCAAGTAAGGTTGCCGACCACTTTACTATTGCCTTTGCCATCCATGCCGTAGCAATAGTGGGACGTAATATGGCCCCTGAAGCAGTGTACATTGGCCCTCATTCCGAGTTGATCGGTCGCAAGGCGAATTTAGCAGAGTTACACACGCTAAGCCGCCGCCTACTGGGAGTGAATCTTAGCTTCTTAAAATTGCGACCGATGTATTCGCAATATTGCGATTACTAACTACTTAGCAGTTTCAGAGTAGCTTCAGACTTACTCTGCCTGTGCGATCAGTTCAGTGCTTGTCGTTCCTGGTTGACGTCACAAACACACCCAGCGTTCGCCCAGGCACTCCCACCGTTTCTCCGGCCACTCCTGCGTTTTTTCCGGAAACGGTAGCGTTTTCAGCCACACGCCCCTGAAACGCCGTGTTTCCGCCCAGTAACACCCATTTCCTGTCAATCACATTACGATCGCCGGAGCGAAGAAAAAGCCGTGAGTAAAAATACTTTCTTCATAGTAAAGTTACTTGGCGCAGTCGCAGTGCGAACTTTGCGCATGCGTACTAAGCGGATTTTCACTGCGATGCGATGAAAAATACCGAGCGAACAACTCGGAATGAGGGCCATTGATTTAAGCGTGTTATCAATTTTTCTATCAGCTGGCTCCTTCAAGGCGGTAGCTCCTGGAACAGGCAAAACCACCTTCTTTGAGAGTCTGGACACAGATGCGTCAACAATCGGCAGGTTTTCCCATTTTTTCCTATCCTCCTCAGGGAAAGGATACGCCACCTGGACCCTTTTAGGGACCTGGAATTTTTTCTCAGGGTTTACCCATGCTTTTTCAAACATAGCATTCAATTCCTTTGACGCAGGGACGGTTAGTGAGGATTTTTTATTTTCAGTGAAAAAAGCCTCCTCAACCTGCTCAGGTGTGGTATCATTAACATTCAACACATCCCTGATAGCCTTTATCAACAATTGCACCCCCTTTGCAAGAGATGCGGACCCCCACAACACATCCCCATCACCGTCTGTGGTGTCAGAATCGGTATCCGTGTCGTCTTGTGTGACCTGCACAAGCCGTGCAAACGCATAGTCGCCGCCGACGGGCGAGAGTATTTTCGCTTTGCAAGAGTGCGAACGCCTGTGCAGCCAAGCGGTACAAAAACATTTTGTGCAAAACAAGACCAGCCCTGTAGTTACTTATTCTGTGCGATGATTGCTGCGAAGAAGTTCCCGGTATTGACGTCAGACACCCGCCCAGCAAACGCCTGGACACGCCTGCGTTTTTCCAAACACTCCCAGAAAACGGTCAGTTGACACCCATAAACTCCCACTTCCTGTCAATCTCCGTACGAATGGTCGCTAGAAGCAGTGCAAAACAACGATGCTCTTTGTACCCGTACGTCGCGCGTGCGCATTGCGGCTCCTACGCATGTGTAGTTTTGCCATTTTTTTAAATGATCGCTACGCAGCGAACAATGGCAGCTAGCGCTCAACTCAGAATGAGTGCCCATGTTAGGTTGGTGAAGCGATTCAAACGTAAACACAAGTCGGAAATCTAACAAAAGGCTGCTGCCTTACAAAACGTCTGTATGTTTGGAGGGCCTAAGCCTCCTCTAAACTTTGGTTGTATCAGTCTCAACCTAGAAAGTCTATGCTTTTTGCCTTACCATATGAATTTCAAAAAGGCTTTCGTACAACTAAAGTCGTAGAATTGTGAAATAACTAAAGGGAGCAACTTTAAAGGGTAAACAAGTTTAGGGAATAGGATATTTTTAACCACAGCCATCTTTCCCATCAAGGACAAAGACAGATTCATCCACCATAAAGTAGATTGAATCATTTTATCAATGGCCACAGGAAAATTAGCAGAATACATTTTATGTATAGAAGGAGTTATAAAAATACCTAAGTATTTCAATTTAGATGGGTTAACATTAAAAGTGGTCTTCAGGAGGGGATATTGGGGCTAAATCAGACCTGATCGCTGCTGTGCGTTTTTGCACAGCAGCGATCTGGTCTGAACTGCACTGGCGCCGCAGTGCACCGGCGCATGCCAGACAGCCGATGGCTGTCTTAGCCCTGCGATCGCCTCTGCCTGATTGACAGGCAGAGGCGGTTGCTGGGTGGGAGGGGGCAGACCGATGCATTTGACCTCCAATTAGGGGGCGAGGTCAAGGCAGGGCAGACATGCCCGGGCCGTTGGGGGGGGCGGGCCGCGGCGGCTGCGTGACGTCATACGCAGCCTCTGCGACCCGGGGAGCGTCGAGTAGCTCCCTGCCAGCGTGCAGACGCTGCGCTGGCTGGGAGCGACTCTTCAAGTACAAAAGCATCGCCGCTGTGTGATGCTTTTGTACTTGTGCGTCGGGGGTCAGGCCTGACATCCGGGGCGGACTAGCCCTGTGCTGGGCGTCCCCCCGCATGTCTGAAGACTGATCGTAGATGTGCTAAATTTAGCACATCTATGATCAGGTCTGAATTAGGCCCATTGTACAAGTAAGTAAGGCATTTTGAGGGTAATTCCAAGTTGATCGCAGCAGGAATTTTGTTAGCAGTTGGGCAAAACCATGGGGGTAATTCTGAGTTGATCGCAGCTTCAAGTTTGTTAGCAATTGGGCAAAACCATGTGCACTGCAGGGGAGGCAGATATAACATGTGCAGAGAGAGATAGATTTGGGTGTGGTGTGTTCAATCTGCAATCTAAATTGCAGTGTAAACTTAAAGCAGCCAGTATTTACCCTGCATAGAAACAAAATAACCCACCCAAATCTAACTCTCTCTGCAAATGTCATATCTGCCCCCCCCTGCAGTGCACATGGTTTTGCCCTACTGCTAAAAAAATTCCTGCTGCGATCAACTTGGAATTACCCCCCATGTGCACTGCAGGGGAGGCAGATTTAACATGTGCAGAGAGAGTTAGATTTGGGTGTGGTGTGTTCAATCTGCAATCTAATTTGCAGTGTAAAAATAAAGCAGCCAGTATTTACCCTGCACAGAAATAAAATAACCCACCCAAATCTAACTCTTTCTGCACATGTTATATCTGCCTCCCCTGCAGTGCACATGGTTTTGCCCAACTGCTAACAAAATTCCTGCTGCGATCAACTTGGAATTACCCCCTTTGGGTGGAAGAACTTCAGATTTTTGTAGGTTAGTTTTATAACCTGCAAAGTAACTAAAACTTTTGCGGATCTATTCATGAAGCAGTGAAAAGTGTGGGGAAGTGAATCAGTGGAGAAGTTGCCTATGTCAACCAATCAGCATTCAAGTAACATTTCTAATTTGCATACTATACAATTGTACAGAGCAACTGATTGGTTGCCATGGTCAACTTCTCCACAGGCTCACTTCTCCACTCTTTTCACTGCTTATTGAATAGAACCCTTAATCTAATCTAGAATAGCAGGGATGGAAACAGTCGGGTTGGATACAAAAAGGACCATGTTATCCACAAAGAGTGATAATTTTAGTTCTTGGCTACCTATATAAATACCACAAAATAGTGTGTTAGAGCACAAAGAAATAGCAAGAGGTTCCAAAACCAAGGCAAACAATAAGGGGGAAAGTGGGTAACCTTGGCTTGTGCCTCTATGAATGGTAAATGGATTAGACATAAAATTATTGGTTAGTATTCTGGAGGTGGAAGAAGAGTATATTTTTTTTGTATAATCTGTTTTTATTGTAACAATACAGACTTATAACAGGTTGTAAACATATCTGGGTAACAATCAAATGGCAAAATGATGTGACAACATGAGCGTACACAGATTGATAGTCGCAGGTTCAGTACGGTTATAGTCCATATTAACATTTTGGATTAAAGAAACATAATAAAGCATAGATATATAACAAGAAAAAGGAAAAGAAAACATCAAAGGAGTGAGGTGACTGAACCGAGTATGTTGAGGAAAGGAGAGTAAGATGTGTGCAATGATTTAAGAGTTAAGCTTATTTGTCTAGGACCCCATACAAATTGAGTCAGAATGCGGTTCCCGTCATCTACTCTATTTCGCAGAGGAAATGTAGGTCCTATACGACTCGGATGTCTTGTAGTCTATCCAAGGCCACCACATAGCAGTAAATTCCGAACGCCTGTCCCCAGCGCTCATTAATACATCTTCCATGTTCATGTAATAATCTAGTCTGGAGAACCAGGTATACCTTGTGGGAGGACTGACAGATTTCCACATTGTGGGGATCACTGCTCGTGCGGCATTGCCCAGATGTCGTAATAACGATGACTTGTAGGTAGAAATTGGGGTAGTGGAATGATTTAGTAACCAAAAGGCCGGGTCAGATGGGACGGAAGTATGTAAAATAGCCCCGGAGGTTGAGATTACGTCATCCCAGTAATTTTTAATAAGGGGGCAAGTCCACCAGATGTGTAGTAGAGAACCTAGGTCCCTATGACATCTCCAGCAGGTAGGTGAGATGGATGGGGAAATGACGTGTAAGAGAGTGGGGTGTCTGTACCATCTCATCAGGATCTTATATTGCGTTTCTCTAACCTGGATACAGATGGAGCTCTTATGGGTTTTAAGAAAGATAGAGTCCCATTCCTTGTCTGAGAGTGAGATGTTTAAATCCCTCTCCCACTTTTGAATAAAATGGGGAGGTGTCAGGGAGTCAGACGCACATAGGAGTTTGTACAGGGTGGAGACAGTGTGTATGGGATTCATAGGGGCCACGCACATTTTTTCAAACGCGGTCAGCTCCCTTGATGCCTCACGGTATGCATTATCTGTGTGTAGGAAGTGTCGGACCTGCAGGAATTTCCAGAAGTCTGTCTGTGGGATCTCCCATTTCTCTCGTATCTCCGAGAATTGTTTAACCCCGGATGGGTGGACCAACTGCTCCACTCTAAAGAGTCCCTCTAGCGCCCAGTTTTGATAATATCCCAGTGAGAGGCCAGGTGGGAAGGTCGGATTGCTCAGAAAGGAGGTGAGGGGGCCAAAAACAGAAGAGATGCACGATCTTCGTCGTGTCCCCTTCCAGAAAGAAAGTGTAGGAGAAATGGTCGGGTGAGGGCGTAGTAGTTTGGGCAAGACCGGGAGCCATGGGAAGATTTCTGGGAACAGTTGTAAGCATAAACCTTCTAAGACCACCCATTGTTTAATCTCCCGGCTCCTGGTCCAGTCTAAGACTCTGTTCAAGAGGATTGCTTGGTAGTAGATTTCAATATCTGGTAACAGGAAACCACCCCTCTGGGGTGGTCGAGTCAGGATTGATCTTTTGATTCTAGGTCTCTTACGACGCCAAATAAATTGCTGGATCAAAGATCTCACAGTCCGGAACCAGGAGTCGGGGATCTGAATCGGTAAGGTCTGAAGGAGGTAGAGCAGTTTGGGTAACGTGTTCATCTTTACAACGTTGATTCTACCTAGCCAAGAGAGATTATGATATTGCCATCTGCAATAGTCATTTCTAATGGCTTGGAGAATAGGGTGGAAGTTCAAGGACAATAGACGTGAGGGGTCGCTAGATAGCTGAACTCCCAGGTATGTGATGTGGGAGTCCCTCCACTGAAAGGGAAATGTGGTTTTCAAGCCGGTTAAGACCGAATGGGGGATTGAGATATGAAGGGCATAGGATTTGGATGTGTTGATTTTAAAGCCTGATAGTGAGCTGAAAATGTCCAGCTCGCTCATCAGGTTGGGGAGCGAGAGCGCGGGGTCTGTGACCGTCGTCAGCAGATCATCTGCAAATAGAGCAAGTTTATAATCTATATCCCCTACTTGTACTCCCTTAATCTTGTCATTAGCTCTAATCGCCCTGGCCAGGGCTTCAATACAAAGGACGAAAATCAGGGGGGACAAGGGGCAGCCCTGTCTCGTTCCATTACTGATAAGAAAGTTATCAGAGAGGGTCCCGTTAACCCGTACTTTAGCTGATGGTTGTGTATACAAAGCTAGTATTCTATGGAGGGCTCGTGGGCCCAGCCCAATATGCTCCAGCACCGCTCTCATGAAATCCCAATTTACCCTGTCGAAGGCCTTTTCGGCATCTGTAGACAACAGTACAGTGGATGTCTTACTGCTAGAGGCCAAATGGATTAGATTGAGGAGTTTAGTCGTATTATCTTTAGCTTCACGACCGGGTACGAAGCCCACTTGGTCGTTATGGATGAGCGACGGGAGAAATTCATTCAGTCTAATAGGCCCTACACACTGGGCGATTTTTTGAAAGATATGAACGATCTCGTTCATAAATGAACGAGAACTCGTTCATATCTTTCAGTGTGGAGACTCCAGCGATGAACGATGCGCGTCCCCGCGCTCGTTCATCGCTGGTCTCCCGTCGGCTGAGGGGTCCTTTCCTTGTTTAGGGATCACCGTAATATGGGCCTCAAGTGATTGTCTGGAGAAGTGGGTTTCGGCGGATATGGAGTTAAAAGCCCGCAGTATTTTGGGAGCAAGAACTTCTTTAAACATCTTATAATAGGTGGCTGTGAAGCCGTCTGGGCCCGGACTTTTACGTAGGGGAGCGGTAGATATAACATGTTCCACCTCGGTTAAAGTGAAAGGTGCTTCTAATGATTTCCGAGCAGACCTTGATAGTTGAGGAAATGCTACATCGGCTAGATATTTCCTGGCTCTTAACATATTGGAGAGAGGGTCATGGGCCTGGGAAGGGTCACCTAGGTTATATAGAGTATTATAATAGTTTTTAAAGCATGCTGCTATCTCCGGGGATTTAAAGCATGTGGAGCCCGTGTTATTTTTCATTGAAGGAATGAAGGAGGCCAATCTCTGGGATCTAAGTGCTTGGGCCAAGAGCCTGCCTGGTTTATTCCCCCACTTATAATATTTACTATTACATCTATGCAAGGAGGCTTGGGTTTTGTTATTAAGGGTTGTTCGGAGTTGTGCTCGGGCCGCAGACAGCTCCACCAAGTCTGATGGGGTCAGGGAGGATTTGTGGCGGGTTTCTAAGGCATGAATTTTATGTAATAATGTAGTGATCAAGGCCTGACTGTTTTTCTTCACAAATGAGCCTAATTGGATCAGTTTACCCCGTATAACACATTTGTGGGCCTCCCAGATCGTAATTTCAGATAACTCTCCTGTATCGTTAATATCAAAGTAATCGAACAGTGCCTTATCCAATTCTGATTTGCAATATGTATCATATAAGAGCGATTCATTAAGGCGCCAGGTCCAAGGACCGGGGGTTCGAGAGGGGGCCGATAGGGACAAGGATACTGGGGCATGGTCTGACCACGTGATGGAGCCAATAGAGGCATCTACGATTAGGGGGAGGTGTCTATGGCTTAAGAACATATAGTCAAGGCGTGAGTAAACCTGATGTGGGTGTGAGAAAAAAGAGAAATCTCTGTCAGTGGGATGTGTGACCCGCCAGGAGTCAGCCAATTGAAGTTCGTGGAAGATCTTCCTAACCTGTCTATGTTTGTGTTCAGAGAATCTAGGGGCTGGGGGAGAAGTGTCGATGGAGGGGTCCATGGACCAGTTTAGGTCGCCTCCCAAAACCACTATACCCATCACAAGGGCTTCAAGCCGGGGAAGGAAGGATCGAAAAAAGGGTATTTGGCCTTGATTTGGAGCGTAAAGGGATATGAGGGTGTATGCCTGGGAAAATATATTGCATTGGACTACTAGTAACCTCCCTGGGACAAGTTTATGGACCGAGACGTTAGACACTTGGAGGGCTTTGGAAAAAATTATAGCGACTCCCTTAGATTTACTTTCAGGGTTATTGGAATAGAAAGCCAGGGGATATCTTTGATTTACTAAGGAGGTGCCTCGGGCAGAGATCTTAAAATGTGTCTCCTGAATTAGAGCCACATCCACTCTGTCGGATCGTAGTGTCCGAAGTAAATGGGATCTTTTCTCGGGGGTGTTAAGTCCCTTTGCATTGATCGAGGTGAATTTAATTACACCTGGCAGAGACATCACGTTGTAGCACAACACAAAGAAGCATAGCACTCGGACAGTTCACCAAAAAAAATAAAAAAACAATGAGGAGAAAAAGAGTGAAAAAAAGAGCAGGTTACAAAAAATAGAAACATCGTAAACATAGTAACATCCGCAATGGGGAAGCAGGTAGGTATATTAACCAGCATCCCCATGGGGCACAATGGCCGTATGCGGGATCGGGGTAAGGGAGTCACCCCTACAGGCACTATTTTTTAGCATAAACATCGTAATAGTACAATACTAACTTAGTAAAGCTTATAATGACCAATAATATTAATCGGTGGAAACAAGTAACTAACTTCTGATAAAGTCCCGTCGCTGAGTTCTAGGACTGAGAATGAGACCGGGGGGGGGGGGGGGGGAGGAAGAGGGGACACAGTAAAACAAGGTCCAATTGGCACTAGGCCGCGTGTAACGTGTCTCACCCGGTACCTCACAGTCAGGATATTCAGTCCTCCCAGAGAAAACAGCAGAGTTCAATCAGCAGAGTAGTGGGAATCAATTTCTTCAGGTAGGGGAGTGGTCCTGGCGTGCAGGAAGTGGTTTTGAGGGTTTCTTTTGAGAACTGCCGACCACTTGCCATGGCTCTCCCACTCCCGAAGGCTGTGGTGGGTGTAGATCCGGGAGGGTGAAGTCCCAGTCCGGGACCTTTAAGGGTGGGAGACCGAGACCGGAGCAGAAAGTAGGGAGGTCAGATGTGGTATGGAGAGAGTGTGTCTTGCCTGAGGAAGATACCTGTAAGCTGAAAGGAAAACCCCATCTGTATTTCAGCTGTCGCTTGCGGAGTTCATCCGTCAGGGGGCGAAGAATCTTCCTTTGTTGCAGGGTGTGCCAGGAGAGATCTTGAAAGACGGAGATAGGGTCGCCGTTGTAGACCAAGTCATCAATATGACGTGCTTTATTCATGATTTCTTCCTTCTGGGAATAATAATGCAGGCGACATATGACGTCTCGGGGTCGATCGGAGGAAAGCCCCCTTGGTTTTAGAGCGCGGTGGGCTCTATCAAATGTTATGGCAGCAGCTGGGTCTTTGCCCAGAATTGTGTTGAAGATTGTCGTCAAGGCATCCACTATGCCCGTCTGGGGGACCTCCTCTGGAATACCTCTCACCCGGATATTGTTCCTCCTACCTCTGTTATCCAAATCCAATACACGGGACCGTAGCGATCTGATCTCATCTGACTGGGATTTGATAACGTCTGTTAAGGACCCCAGGAAGTTATCAGTGGAGTCTCTGTGTTCTTCCAGCGTGTTTACCCTATCAGAAAGCTGTGAGATATCTTGTTTGATTGATGCCAGCTCCCTTTGCATGGTATCTTGGATATCCTGTTTAGTTTGGAGTGTTTTCATAAATTGCAGGATATCTTGAAGAGCGGTATCGCTGTGTGTGTGTGAGGTAGGCTGCTCCATCATTAACGGGGAGGCAGAGGAAGCAGAATGACAGGAAGACGGGCTGGAGGGAGAGAGGTTTCCGGATAGCCTTGCGGGAGTAGGTTGTAGGAACGATCTCATTCCCGGTTGGGTCGCGGTCTCCTTAGGTTGTGCGGTATTACATTTCTTTTTCCCGGATCTAACCATGCTTAGAAGTGAGTAGATGAATACTTGATTGCAAGAGATATCATAAGTGTAGACTTGGCATTGCTTGGTACGCTGTGAAGTGCCTATAGCATGATGACTCCCAATGGAATGGCACTAACACGCCATTAATCGGTGATCGTTATTAGAATAACAGGCACATAGTGGGCATCAGATCCCGCTTCTTCGGTAATGTGGAGGTAGATATGAGGCGCCCGCATTGCCGGCTCCCAGAGAGCGACCCACTTCCTTTGCAGATTCTATCAGGGAAGTATAAAGGGACCTGAGTGACACATGTATAACTATGTATATGGGTAGGCCACTAGGGGGAGCTCCAGCTCAAGATATAAATCTCAAAGGGCACTGCCACTGGAGAATAGGAATTAAGCCCACTGATCCAAGTAAGTATAATATCAGAACTGTAAATCATAAAGGGTCCTCTAAGGGACTCAGCAGACACAGTGGGATATGATGAAATAAATGGTGCAGGGTCTCCAAGGAGTGTATTCACATCAATGAGCTGTGTGTTGTTTGGGTATATAATAATAAATAATAAATACCCCCATATATTGAGTGCTGATAGAAGCAGTTATTAGGTCTGCCACAGGTGGAGAGGGGCCCTATGGATGAGGAAGGTGATTGAGGGTGCGAGCTTGGGGCCCGCCGTGTCCTCGTTCCGGTCCCGGAACTCACGGCCGGGCCTCTTCCAAACCTCAGTCCCCGGCCCACGGATGCGGGGAGCGGAGGCCCCGGATGTCGGGCCTAAGCTGGACGCCTTCCTGACTGAGCGACAGCGGGCGGGAGAGGTGCTGTGGATGCCGCAGGGCCGCCGGGTGGCGAGGGACCGGCAGGCTAGTAAAAACCTACCAGCTGTCGTCCCCGCCCGGTCCGCGGGTGTTCAGGGCCTCTGTCACCGCCGCCGCGCCTCGGGAGCGAAGGTCCGATGGGGCCACGTCTTCACAGCCCACGGTCTCCCTCCTCTCTTGTCGCTGCCTCTCGATGTGGGCAGGTGCAGGCTCCGTCTCCGGGCCTCCAAGCAGGGGTGTAGCACTCGGCCGAGTGTCAGAACGGGTCCGGGGGGGGATCTCTACTTTAGTCCCCGGCTTCACAGGGAGGGGTAGGCCGCAACCCGCGAAGACCCTTAAAAGGGTCCCCCGGCTCCGCAGTCGTTACCCCTCGATCAGGTGGGTTAGGGCAGAGCCACAAGGTACTATGGGGTCGATGGGAGACCCGGTTGGTTTATATTATATGCTAAATTTGTGAAGGGTTAGCAGGAGCTCTCATGTAACCCTTCCTTTCAGCTTGCTGGCCAAACCACGCCCCGGAAGAAGAGTATATTATATGAAGGAGGTGGACAGTTTGAGGTGGAAATCCATAACAGTTTAGAGTATCAAAGAGGTGATCCTACACTACCAGGTTACATGGCTTCTCGGCATCGAGTGAAAAAAGGACATTAAGGTTATCATCATATAGGTCGTCAAAGTGTTGTAAGATAGATATCACCTTCTTTATATTAGAAACAGAATTTCTACCCCAGGCAAAGCTGGTCTGGTCACAATGTACCAATGACGGGACTATGTGTTTAAATCGTTCAGTTAAAACATTCGTAAAAAGCTTATAGTCAACATTAAGTAGCAAGATCAGGCGATAAGAACCTGGCAGTGTGGGATCCCTACCGGGTTTGGCGAGAACTTTTATAGTGGCATCATTGAAATATGGAGGAGGAGATTGACCATCTAAAATACGATTAAAGAATGCTGTAAGGGGAGCAACAAGAGAGGATCGCAAAGTTTGTAAAACTCTCCTGTAAGACCATCTGGTCTCGGAGACTCACCGGGTTTGAGTCCTGTAATTGTAGATATCACTTCCTGTTCAGTGATTGATGTCATGAGTGACTCACTTTGGGAAACAGACAGTTGAGGGAGGGAAATGCGGCTTCAGACATCATTTTTATCCACCTGAATTGGTTCCTGCATATATACGTTCGAATAAAATTGGTATAAAACTTCCAAAATAGCAGGGCCACTATGTACCAAATTACCCTCTGCATTTTGTAAGGCCAAAATAACAGAATTGGTTCTATCTCCTCTAAGTAACGTAGAGAGGATTTTGCCATTTTTGTCTCCATGCAAATGAAACATATATTCATTACTATGTATTTTGCGACCTCCTGGCTTTTTGGACGAGAGCATCATAATGAATGTGACAGACCTTGAAAGCCTGTTTTGATGCAGATGTAAAGTAAAGGCGTAGGGTTTGGTATGCTTCTGTTAAATCAAGCTGGGCCTTGCGCATATTTTCCAACTGGTGCTTATTATGATGAGCAGTAAAAGAGAGCATGTCACCTCTGAGAACTGCTTTGGCCATTTGCCAGTAAAGTAGAGGTCACCAATAAGCGTTTTGTTGCTAAAAGCATAATTATTACAAAAAGTTTGCATGTATTCCTTAAATGTTATAGAAGATGCTGGGAACGCCAGGAACAGAAGGTGCCTGAGGTAATGGAAGGGCTAATAGTCATCCAAATGAATGCATGGTCTGTGAGGCTTACAGTCTCAATAGCTGAGGATTTCGCTCTACAAACGCAAGAGTCTGATAATAAGAGATAATCTATTCTAGAGAACGACTTGTGGGGTGAAGAATAAAAACTGTATTCCTCATCGGTGGAATGGTGTAATCTCCACACATTGGTAAGATGTAATTGGGTGGTAAGGTAATAGATTCCCAATTTCTTTTGTCTAAAGGGAGTAGACACTTGTTACTGGAAGATCATAAAGTGGAAAGCAACTAAATTAAAGTCTCCGCCGAAAATCATACATGTATCTTGGTAGGGGTACAATAGAGCAACTACGATAAGAAAAAAGGATTTATCAAGGGAGGTAGAAGCATATATATTATATAGCGTATATTTAGAACCAAACAAATCAATCACAATTAGTATATACCGGCCCCTAGGGTCAGTCATCTGGCTGGCCACTGTAGGAGGTAAATTGCTTAGAGCCAATATAGATACACCTTTGGACTTCGAGGAAATGGAGGAGAAACTACAACTTTGGGGGTAATTCAGAGTTAATCGCAGCAGCAAATTTGTTAGCAGTTGGGCAAAACCATGTGCACTGCAGGTGTGGCAGATATAACATTTGCAGAGGGAGTTAGATTTGGATGGGTTATTTTGTTTCTGTGCAGGCTAATTACTGGCTGTTTTATTTTTACACTGCAATTTAGATTTCAGTTTGAACACACCCCACCCAAATCTAACTCTCTCTGCACATGTTATATCTGCCCCACCTGCAGTGCACATGATTTTGCCCAACTGCTAACAAATTTGCTGCTGCGAGCAACTCTGAATTAGGCCCATTATGCTCGAGCATTGATCATTTTTGATGTTCCGTATTGGTAAGGTGCGTCTCTTCCAGAAAAGGTACATCGCCTTCATCAAATTAAGTAATAAGTTTACGTCGTTTAGCAGGGGAGTTAATGCTCTGGACATTTCAGGAGCAAAATTTTATGCCAGTCATGAAAGGAAAATTATGTTGGTAAAGTTGCCAAAGGACCCAAAGGAGTATCTACAGCAAATACTTCAGTAAAGGCTACCATAATATTACCATCTCAAAAAATAAAATAATTGGCTTATGTATAGCTTTGGTTATAAAGGATAATAAAGTAGAACACATATATCCCAATAGAGGGCTACAAAACATTATAGTGGTCAAAACTAAGACAACAAAGAAAATAACATTGTAAGTAAAGCAATATACATCACATAAGGTACAGTAAGTGTCGAGCTGAATCAAGTATCAGTGGATGCCAAGGTTGCCCCATCCAGATACGCTAGTGCATCTTGAGCAGAGGTAAAATCTTTAAAGTCTTTGCCTTGAAAGATCCGCAAACAAGCTGGGAACAGGAGAGCAAATTTTGATTGGCATTGGTTCAATTTGGAGCAGGCTGGAGCCATTTCTTTTTCGGCCCAAGACACTTCTGCAGAATAATCCTGGAACAGCAATAATCGGTGGTCATTCCACTCTATACGGCCCACCTTCCAAGCCGCTGTCCACAAGGCCATTTTGTGTGACGAATTCAGGCAGCGGAATATGACCATTCTCGGACGAGCAGAGTCCCTGCAAGGGCTCAACCTGTGAGCTTGTTCATCAATAAAGTTAGGAATAGCTTCAGTAACACCCAACAAATTTGGAAGAGTAGACTGTAATAAGTTCTCTACGAAGATTTTCAGGAAGGCCAACAATGCGTAAATTGTACTGACGCAAACAATTTTCAAGGTCATCAACCTTATTTAGTAAATGATGATTTTGAAAAAGTGTGGGGGTGACAGAGAAACTGAGCGTTAAGGTTCAATAAAAGTGTAAATTGTGCAACACCCTGTGTGTTGGTATACAATAAAGTGTTATACTACCCTTATCGCAAATGGTTTCTTGAATCTTTGTATCACATAACCTCCCATACATCACATAGTAACATAACATAGTAACATAGTTTCTGAGGTTGAAAAAAAGACAATTTGTCCATCGAGTTCAATCTGTTAGTGATCTCCTACACTGAAATATTTTTAAGACTAAATTTAACTGTGGTGAATTTTTAGCCGTAAACTAAAATACTCCTTTGTTTGTTTTTGTTTTTTATTATAGTACATGAGCTACCCACCATAACCCTGTATATCCATATTAGATGTCATAGGATATGTAGAGGAAAGAAATAACATTCCACGTGGTATAATGAAGTTTGAACCAGTGCTTCTATGCATATAATAGGATATTAAAAACTTAAAAAATAGATATCCACAGATATAGGTAGAAATGGAGGCTTTATCTGTAATTCAAGCATTTAGAATAATATCTTGAATTTCTGTTTCGTGTTCACTTCAGTATTTCAAATATCCTTCGAATATGTGGAAAAGGGCAAACGATATCCCACATAGCATAATATCGTTTAAACAATTTATTACACATACACATTTTTATATACTGTATATAAAAATACATTAAAATGTGGTAATAAATGGAGGCTTTACCAGATTCTAAGTTCAACAGGAGCATATAGATCACAGATGTAAGTGCCAGGTTCTGGATATTCTGGTGTTCAGGCTCATTTGCTGTATCAGAAATGCAACACTGGATTCACTTCTACCATTAGTCCACCTGTCACAGGTTAGTTAAAGCTCACACCTGTCACAGCTTTGTGAGCACCCATAGGGTATCTCTCCACACTCCTCTTGATAATTTATGATTTTTTTTGGACCACAGATTGCATTTGTTCTTGTAAATTCTGTAATTGCCTGCTCATGGTCACCAAGTCTCAATTTGTTAGCCACCACTTGAATTTCTGCTGATTCTATCTGGGATTCAAATCTTTGAGTGCATTAGCAAATTGAAGGGCCTGTTGTTGGTGTATAGGAGCCATCGTGTACTTAATGGCGCAAACCATGTCATCATACAATAGAGGAAAGGAGGGAGCTTCTGAGGTCGTAGAGGTGGACATGGAAGCAGGAAGGTCCAAAATATTACTCAATAAATCAGTAGTAGCACCTGTAAAGTCAGAGTCAGTTGAATCATTTGAAGACCCTGTATCCCCTATTTTCCTGCTCTAGTACGAAACACTCTGGCTGGAGTTTGTGTTGTGATAAATTTATCCATTTAGACACAATGTATCAGCAGTGAGCAATATCAAAGGTAATATATAGCAAAGTATCTAGCAAAAAGAGCTTTGAGAATTACTGAGAAGATGGAGAGTGAGAAATATAAATGTGAATGGTACAAAAACATGCATGAGCCTCTGATTCCCTTCCAAGCGCTGAGCAGTCATATTACAATCAAATGATTTGCCACACGTATAGAGTAAGTAAAAACCACTTGAGCGCAGCAAGCAGTCAGAAAATTTGCTTCCTTTCAAGAAGGTGGTCAAAAATGACTTCACTATAAGTGACGGGGATGTGTGATAAGTGTCATTGTTTAATTTAAACTTGTTATTCAATGTGGTCCAAAATGTATCATATCCATGAATTACATATTGATTTGATATCATCTATTTCTACTTTATTTCTTAAGGATTGCACAATGCACAAAGCACTTTGGAATTTGGCTACCCATCACTGGAAGTAACGGATAATGGGACACAAGTGCAATATACAAAAAAGTTCTTCTATAAATAAGAACTAGATGAAATATATAATTTTTGGTAAAGAATAAGAAGAATTAAAATAATTATTGGACATCAGTCAGGATTTGAGACAGCGATAACCGGAAGTGATGTCGCGGCCCTGTCTGAGAAGTGAAAGCCACATCTCCATAGCAACCGCACCCAAATGGAAATAATGTGATGGTAACCAAGAGACATTGTAAACATGGCAACGGCCGGAAGTTCGGGAACACAGCAAATGACCACGGACTGGCAGGATATTTTCTATATAGTGGCCAGCTGTGCTCCGGCTTAATGGATTGGACAGCTGTAGTTTAAAATCACAGTAGGATTAGGATTCCACACATTACCTTGAAAAAGATTCCAGCACAGGGATCGAAATGCGTCGGTACGGCAGGCGCAGGACCCATTTTGGCAGCAGGCAGGACCAGCGAAGCAGGAGTGTTTTGAGTGTCCGGAACTCTAATACATACCAATACTAATTTAGAACTGTGTCTACAGTTCTGGAAAAGCTGGTAATTACCTTGACTTTGCCTGAGGGAACCACTGCCTTTAAAGCTTGTGTGGATTATTACACTGAATGAAACTGTATGTGTCATTGTTTTAATGTTGTAATTTTTATTAAACTGTACTTCACTATATGTGATAATCTCTCCCCCTCATTTATGCAAATCCGTGGAGTGAAAAAAACTCATGACCTTGAAAAGGGCTTCTACATGGGAAATGAGCTTGACTTTTTAAGCGCCAGTTAAGTCCCACCTTTATTTCTGTTTGGTGTCTGTATCACAATCAGATATCCAGCAGTAGCCATATTCAGGCCCATATAATATCAGTTAAATCATAGGACTCTGTTGCAGTCTCGCAACAGTGAAATAAAGAAACAGAAAGGCATCAAAAAGGTTACAGGGAAGCCGCAGGCAGACTTACATGAAAACCGCAGGATTGCTTGCAGCAGTTGCACAGTGTAAATGAGCTGCATCAGGGACAGTGTTTGAGGTGAAGGGAGGAAAAAATGGCTGCCGTCTGCAGCACAGACACAGCAGGGATCCGGGCTCTGTACACATCCAGCAACAGTGCCAAGACACCTGAAAGGCCACAGAGGGCAGCGGTCAGCAACCAGCACTACCCATTGTAGTGCAACCTCCAGGTACTTGATAACCGAGGGGGACCACAGCTGCGGCTCAGATGGGATAATGCGATGGGGAGTGCTGCTGTACATGGAGTGCTCCGGGTACCACCAAACAGGGCTCTGGTGTACTGAAGCACACTCATAGGGGTGCCCCCAATGGCACTGTTGTAAGCTTTGTATTTAATAATTAAAAGCACGCATAATGCTATAAAATAAGTTTCAACCCAATAAGTAGGATGTGATTCTATGTTTCCTAATTTGGTATTGCAATAATCAATGAACATAGCCAACTAGTATATGTAATTTCCTTAAATGAATTACATAGATATTTCTGTGAGAAACTATTTTGTTGAGAGAAATATGATTTCTCCAGCTGCAGTCACAAGGACATTTAGTTAACTCCCAGGCTAAGATAAAACTTTAATTGCATATGAGAACATTAAAGGAGTATGTTTTGGAATGTCCAGGTGACAGTAGAAAGAAAGCTTTCATGATTAATGTCCAGATGGCGATAAGGAAAAGGCCTTCTCATTAAATTAATGAGCAAATACTGATATGAATATACATACAGGAATGCTATAATTGGTTTCATTAAATCATTGTGTTATGCACACCAGTGCCTGCAGGAATGTACTGGTGTTTGAACTGTTATGCAAAACAAATGGACTCACAGACAGACAGACTGGGGAATATGACATAACGTACACAGAAGGTGATAGGGTAACAAAATACACACAAAGTGAACAGAGAAGCCCAGAGGCTAAGGAACTGGGTGTCTCCCTTGTATTAGTAATGCTCAGATGAGAAAAGCAAGATGTTGTGTTTTAATACGTAGAGAACCCGAAATGCTGTTGCTAAGGGCAACAGCAAAACCCTAAAGGGTTACCAACGGGTGTGGCAGTAAACTCCTTGGTCAGAGATGGAATGATAGACACAAGGAGAGTCTCCACAATCCTAATTCTCACTTGCAGTGCACAGGTTCAGCTTACTGCCACTAAACTGACCCCTGACACCTAGCACAGTGAGACAGGATTAGACAGGCAAGTCTTAGAATACAGCCGCAAACTTGCTAAGTTCACAGAGTAGTAACAGAACCCCAGCAAGCTGAACGACTGACTCCAGTCTTACTGCTAGGTCTGGATTGGCAGAGTGTAATACCAAATCCCCAGGCCTATTTGCAGTAAGCAACAAACAAATACAAAGCTACACAGTACTGGCTAACTTTCAGGAACTGACTAACCAACAAAGATTCAGCAGCATCTGCTTACCCTAAGAAGAGGCCTTATAAAGCAGGTGCTGTCCACGCCCCACTCAGACCTCACAGACTGTGAGCACAAAAACCAGCACCGGATCCCCTACCGTGCACAGAGCCTGTAACCACTGCACAGCAAAAGACCCGAACCGGAGTATCAGCTGCGCTCAGGTTACTCTGCTAGCACTTGTCTCCCGGTTGCCATGACGACGTGGCAGCACAGGGCAGGAGACCCTAACAGTACCCCACCTCTGACGAGGGGTCAAAGAACCCCTACCACCGGGTTTATCGGGGAACTGCGAGAAGAAAGAGCGTATCAGGCATGAAGATCACAACTGCGCACCCACGACCGCTCCTCCGGGCCATACCCCTTCCAGTGCACCAAAAATGACAGCCGACCCCGAACCACCTTGGAGTCAAGAATCCTTTCAACAACAAACTCCCTCTGGCCACGTATCAGAAGAGGGGAAGGTCTTCCACTGGAAGAAGGATTACTAATCGCCCGTTTTAAAAGGGAACAATGAAATGTTTTATTGATACCCAAAGAACGGGGCAGATCTAACTGAAATGCCACCGGATTGATAACCCTGGTGATCTTATAAGGGCCGATGAACCGGGGGCCTAACTTATGAGATGGCTGTCTCAACTTCAAATTCTTGGTAGACAACCAGACGAAGTCTCCTAATTTGAAGCTGCAGGGTCTTTTCCGCTTATCAAAAACCCTTTTGGTCACTAATGACACAGACACAAGGGCTTTCTTCACTTTCCGCCAAATACCTCTAAGGACCGAAACCACAGAGGAACCATCAGGCGTGGAGTCCAGGGGGTCAAAAGAATTGGCCTTAGGATGATGCCCATACACACAAAGGAAGGGAGAGATCCCTGTAGCAGAGTGAGCTGCGTTGTTATAGGCAAACTCCGCCATGGACAGATGAGCAACCCAGTCAGTCTGACACTTGGAGACATAACACCTGAGGAACTGCTCCAAGGACTGGTTCACCCTTTCAGTCTGCCCATTAGACTGCGGATGGTAGCCTGACGACAAGCTGACAGAGACCACATCAAGTGGCAACCCGTGGAGACGCACAACATGCAGCATAAATAATTCAGACAGGCGTCTGGCCGATGGCAGCCCAACCAGTGGAACGAAGTGCGCCATCTTCGAAAACCTGTCAACGACAACCCAGATGGCTGTCATCCCCGAGGATTTGGGCAAGTCCACCACAAAATCCATTGAAATGTGGGTCCATGGCTTAGATGGGATAGAGAGTGGATGTAATGGGCCAACAGGAACCCCTCTAGGAGTCTTATTTCGGGCACAGATGTCACATGCCCGAACCCACTGATCCACATCCTTAGCCACCGAGGGCCACCACACCGCCCTAGATAGCAACTCCCGAGTTCTGGCAATACCCGGGTGACCTGCCGACTTCTTGGCATGGAATTCCAGGAACACTCGCTGTCTTAACCTAGGAGGCACAAACAAAAGACCTACCGGAAGGTCTGGAGGAGCCTGCTCCTGTGCTCTAAGGACTAATGATAAGAGGTCCTGGGTAATGCCCACTTTAATACATGATGGGGAAACAATGGGCAACGGCTCCTCGGTGGTCTCCTGGATTGGAGCAAAACTCCGCGAGAGCGCATCAGCCTTGATGTTTTTTGACCCAGGGCGATATGTTATCAAAAAATTAAAGCGAGCAAAAAACAAAGCCCATCGTGCCTGCCTGGCATTGAGACGCTTCGCTGACTCTAAATATGCCAGATTCTTATGGTCAGTGAGAATTGAGACCACAAACTTAGCCCCCTCAAGCCAGTGTCTCCACTCCTCGAGTGCATCCTTAATAGCCAACAATTCCCGGTTACCCACGTCATAATTCATCTCGGCAGGCGAAAATTTACGGGAAAAGTAAGCACAGGGATGAAGGCGATTATCAGACACTCCCATCTGAGAAAGCACTGCCCCAATACCCATCTCAGAGGCATCCACCTCCACCACAAAAGGACGCTCTGGATCTGGGTGTCGCAGCACCTTGGCCGAAACAAATGCCCTTTTGAGACGGGCAAAAGCCGCTTTAGCCTCACAAGACCAGTGAGCAACATCTGCCCCTTTCTTAGTGAGTGCCACCAAGGGCGCCACTATAGACGAAAATCCAGCGATAAATCGTCTATAAAAATTCGCAAAGCCCAGGAAACGCTGAAGCGCCTTCAAACTAGTGGGCTGCACCCAATCCAGGACTGCCTGTACCTTGGAACCCTCCATTTGGAAACCTTCTGGGGAGATAATATATCCTAGAAATGCGATTTGCTGAACTTCAAATTCGCACTTCTCCAGCTTCGCCCCAAGCCGGTGGTCTCTGAGTTTCTGGAGGACTAAGCGTACATGCTTCCGATGTTCCTCCAGGGAATGGGAGAAGATTAGGATGTCATCTAAGTATACAACTAAGAATCTATCCAAATATTCCCTGAGCACATCATTCATGAAATCCTGGAAGACTGCCGGGGCATTACAGAGCCCAAAAGGCATCACCAAATATTCATAATGCCCTGAGTGGGTATTAAAGGCAGTCTTCCATTCATCCCCCTCTCTTATTCGGATTAGATTGTACGCACCGCGTAGGTCAATCTTAGAAAAAATGGTGGCAGTACGAAGCTGGTCAAACAAGACCGAAATGAGAGGCAGTGGGTATGAGTTTTTAATCGTGATACGGTTCAATTCCCTGAAGTTGATGCAGGGTCGCAACGAACCGTCCTTTTTACCCACGAAGAAGAACCCCGACCCAACTGGAGACTGTGAAGGTCTGATAAATCCCTTAGCCAAGTTCTCCTGAATGTACTCTGCCATAGCCTGAGTCTCAGGACGTGACAGGGAGTACAACCTGCTCTTGGGAAGCTTAGCATTTGGCAACAAATCAATGGCACAGTCATAGGGGCGATGGGGAGGTAGTACCTCTGCAACTTTTTTGGAGAACACGTCCGCAAAATCTGCATAACACCCTGGCAATCCTGGCAAACTTAGCTGCGAGAGCCTGACTGGAAGGCTCAAGCAACTCCTGAAACAATCAGTACCCCAACTAAGAATCTCCCCAGAGACCCAGTCAAATTGAGGATTGTGGGCCCTTAACCAGGGTAACCCCAACACCAATGGGGCAAAAGTACAGACAGTCACATAAAAGGACAATTTTTCAGAGTGTGTGGCTCCAATAAACAAAGAAATCTGGCTAGTGCAAGAGGTAATTTTACCTTGGGATAATGGTTCCCCGTTTAACCCACAAATCTCAATTTCCGATGCCAAGGGTACTAAGGGAACAGAGTGTTTCAGGGCGAATTGGCGGTCCATAAAAACCCCGTCGGCCCCACTGTCCACAAAGGCCTCAGTCTTGACAGTTTGACCGAGGATCTTCAAGGTCACCGGAATGATAAAAGTCTTCTTGGGAAATTCTGACTTCTGGCCTGACAGGATATTTCCCATCACCCTCAGGCCCTGAAGTTTTCCGGCTTTTCTGGGCATGATACTACCACATGACCTTTATTCCCACAGTACAAACACAACCCCTGCTGTCTCCTCCGCGTCTTCTCACGCGAGGAGAGGCGGGTAGCCCCAATCTGCATAGGCTCCTCAGAAAATTCCTCAGAGTCTGAGGTTCCCTTGGGAAGGAAGGAAATCTCAGTCTCCCTTTCAAGCCTACGCTCTCTCAGCCGTCTATCCACCCGGATGGATAACTGCATGAGCTGATCCAAGCTATCAGGCAAGGGATATTGTACCAGTTGGTCCTTTATCTGGTTAGAAAGACCTCTTCGGTACTGGTGTCTCAAGGCTGGGTCATTCCACTGGGTATCATGGGCCAACCTCCGAAACTCCGTACAGTAAACCTCAACTGGCCTTCGCCCTTGCTTAAGGATCGAAATCTGAGCCTCGGCTGAGGCCGTCTTGTCAGGGTCATCATACAACATGCCCAGTGCCGTAAAAAAAGCATCAACACTTTTAAGCGACGGACAGTCAGGCTGCAACCCATATGCCCAGACCTGTGGGTCTCCTTGTAGCAAGGAAATCACTATGCCCACCCGCTGAATCTCCGACCCAGAAGACTGAGGCCTAAGCCGGAAGTATAGCTTGCAGCTCTCCTTGAAACAAAAGAACTGCGAGCGATCTCCAGAAAAACGATCCGGGAGATTTACTTTCGGCTCCTTAACCCCTGCAGGTGCTGCTGCTGCGGGAGCTCCGCCAGCAGCCTGGGAGGTGTGCATTTTAATGGACAAATCATTAAATTGTCGAGTCAGGACCTGCACCTGATCGACCACCTGTTGCAACGTATTTTGAGGGGTATGCTCCATATTCCCACAAAATTTCAACAGGAGTATTAGGCTGCTGAATATGTTATGCACACCAGTGCCTGCAGGAATGTACTGGTGTTTGAACTGTTATGCAAAACAAATGGACTCACAGACAGACAGACTGGGGAATATGACATAACGTACACAGAAGGTGATAGGGTAACAAAATACACACAAAGTGAACAGAGAAGCCCAGAGGCTAAGGAACTGGGTGTCTCCCTTGTATTAGTAATGCTCAGATGAGAAAAGCAAGATGTTGTGTTTTAATACGTAGAGAACCCGAAATGCTGTTGCTAAGGGCAACAGCAAAACCCTAAAGGGTTACCAACGGGTGTGGCAGTAAACTCCTTGGTCAGAGATGGAATGATAGACACAAGGAGAGTCTCCACAATCCTAATTCTCACTTGCAGTGCACAGGTTCAGCTTACTGCCACTAAACTGACCCCTGACACCTAGCACAGTGAGACAGGATTAGACAGGCAAGTCTTAGAATACAGCCGCAAACTTGCTAAGTTCACAGAGTAGTAACAGAACCCCAGCAAGCTAAACGACTGACTCCAGTCTTACTGCTAGGTCTGGATTGGCAGAGTGTAATACCAAATCCCCAGGCCTATTTGCAGTAAGCAACAAACAAATACAAAGCTACACAGTACTGGCTAACTTTCAGGAACTGACTAACCAACAAAGATTCAGCAGCATCTGCTTACCCTAAGAAGAGGCCTTATAAAGCAGGTGCTGTCCACGCCCCACTCAGACCTCACAGACTGTGAGCACAAAAACCAGCACCGGATCACCTACCGTGCACAGAGCCTGTAACCACTGCACAGCAAAAGACCCGAACCGGAGTATCAGCTGCGCTCAGGTTACTCTGCTAGCACTTGTCTCCCGGTTGCCATGACGACGTGGCAGCACAGGGCAGGAGACCCTAACACATTGTTTATCTTTGCACACGGTGTACTTTGATTGGCTAACACACTGCCATATCTTTGCACACAGTGTACTTTGATTGGCTAACACACTGCCATACCTTTATTCCTTTGTTCATTTGTGTATAAATAAAGGCTCCTAGAGCAACGAGTCAGATTAGAAATGACTTGCTGAGCTTCTACATATCTCCTGTGTGTTGTCTCATTATTTCTGCTCTCCAGCTGGCTGCTAAGTACAGAACCACTGACTGATGTTCAAGGGTATTAAACAGATGACCGAAGGACGTTGATATACGGAGTCTCTCTCCAACACCTATCCCCCTCTCTCCTCACTCATATCTATAACTGTCTTTCGCTATCTCTTCTTGGATGTCCCAGCACTATCTTAAGCGTAACATGTCTAAGACTGAGCTGATCTCCTTCACACCCTCCCACATATCCTCAGTTCAAACAATTTAATTGTCTATTAATAACATAACTATTTCCTCTAGCCCCCAAGTACATTGTACATTGGAGTTATCCTTGATTCCTCACTCTCCTTCAAATAACACACTACTTGTTTCATTTAGTCGAGGACCCAACTAGAGGTAAAACTACTCTGGATCTAGTAATTACTAATGATGTGGACATTACATCAAACACTAAAGTTGGGGAGACTTTGGGTAATAGTGATCACTATATGATCAGATTTGACATCAGTTTCAAGAAACATAGCTATAAGGGATCAACCAAAACATTTAACTTTAGAAAGGCTAACTTCAATATGCTGAGACGGGCACTAAATTACATTGACTGGGAAGTTTTGTTTCATGGCAAGAACACTATGGAAATGTGGGATGCTTTAAAAGGGTTGCTAGATAGCAATATTCACAAATTCATTCCCATGGGCAGCAAACGCAGGAGTACCAAACTCAAACCGATGAGGCTTAATAAGAAGGCCAAGGAAGAAATGGATAAAAAGAAGCGTGTTTTCAACGCATTTAAATATAATGAAAAGAAGGAGTCATTTCAGTACTGCAAGGAAAGCAATACAAGATGCAAAAAAGCAACAAGAGCAGCTAAAATTGATAAAGAAAAAAGCAAATCGCTATGGAGAGCAAAACCAATCCTAAAATGTTTTTTAAATACATAAACAGTAAAAGGTTAAAAATGGAGAACGTAGGTCCAATAAAAGATGAATTTGGAGTATTGATAAATGATGATGAAACAAAAGCGGAAATACTGAACAAATTTTTTGCATCAGTGTTCACCAGAAAAGAACTGACGGTGGGAGTAATGCATAATGATAGTGTAATAGTCCGGGAGAGACTAAGCAAAATTAAGATTAATAGATCACCTGACCCAGATGGATTTCACCCGAGGGTTCTTATGGAGCTTAGGTCACAACTAGCAAGACCCCTATATTTGATTTTCAATAGTTCAGTTAATCAGGCATGGTACCGATGGATTGGCATATAGCCGAGGTAGTGCCATTATTTAAAAAGGGATCTAAAAATCATCTGGGTAACTACAGACCAGTTAGTTTGACATCTATAGTGGGGAAAATATTGGAAGGAATTTTAAGGGATAGCATACAGGAGTATATGCAGTCCGCTAAGATTATTAGCAAGAACCAGCATGGGTTTGTGTGAGACAGATCATGTCAAACTAACTTAGTTAGCTTCTATGAGGAAGTGAGCAACAATCTCGACCAGGGAGAGCAGTGGATGTGGGCTACTTAGATTTTGCAAAAGCCTTCGATACAGTGCCTCACTGGAGACTGATCATCAAATTAAAAGAGTTTGGCCTAGGAAAAACTATTCATACTTGGATAAGTAACTGGCTGGATAACAGGGTACAGTGAGTAGTGGTCAATGGGATGTCCTCCAGCTGGGCACCAGTAGTCAGCGGAATACTACAAGGGTCCGCACTTGTCCACTACTGTTCAAATATTTATCAATGACCTAGAAATAGGCCTGGAAAGCACAGTGTCAATCTTTGCAGATGATACTAAACTGTGTAGGGTAATTAATTCAGAAATAGATGTGTGGTCTCTGCAGAATGACTTATCTAAACTTGAAATCTGGACGTCTAAATGGAGAATGAGGTTCAATATAGAAAAATGCAAAGTTATGCATTTCGGGACTAAAAACAAACTTGCAACCTACATATTAAATGGGGAAAATCTAGGGGTACCAGTATTGGAAAAAGATTTGGGGGTACTCATTGATAATAGGCTTAATAACCGTTTACAATGTCAAAGTGCAGCAAAGAAGGCAAGTAAGGTGCTAGCGTGCATAAAACGGGGAATTGAGACAAGGGACGAGAGTGTAATCTTGCCGCTGTGCAAATAATTGGTACGTCCGCACTTGGAATATTGTGGTAAATTTTGGGCACCACATCATAAAAAAGATATCTGTGAACTCGAAAGGGTACAAAGGCATGCTACTAAATTGATTAAAGGTCTAGAGGGACTGGAGTATGAGGAAAGTCTTACTAGGTTGAATATGTATACACTGGAAAGAGGCGTCTAAGAGGAGACGATACAGGTTAAGTATCCCTTATCCAAAATGCTTGGGACCAGAGGTATTTTGGATATGGGATTTTTCCGTATTTTGGAATAATTGCATACCATAATGAGATATCATGGCGATGGGACCTAAGTCTAAGCACAGAATGCATTTATGTTTCATATACACCTTATACACACAGCCTGAAGGTCATTTTAGCCAATATTTTTTATAACTTTGTACATTAAACAAAGTGTGTGTACATTCACACAATTCATTTATGTTTCATATACACCTTATACACACAGCATGAAGGCCATTTAATACAATATTTTTAATAACTTTGTGTATTAAACAAAGTTTGTGTACATTGAGTAATCAAAAAACAAAGATTTCACTATCTCACTCTCACTCAAAAAAGTCCGTATTTCGGAATATTCCGTATTTCGGAATATTTGGATATGGGATACTCAACCTGTATTAATATCTTCAAATATGTAAAGGGCCATTACAAAGAATTATCAGAGGAATTGTTTATTAAAAGAACTCTATATAGGACACGAGGTCACTTGCTGAGGTGGGAGGAGAGAAAATTCTATACACAACGTAGGAAAGGGTTCTTCACTGTTAGGGCAATAAGGATTTGGAATTCCCTGACAGAGAAGGGGATAATGGCGGACTCAGTATAAGCATTTAAAAACAGATTGGATACATTTCTGACTGAAAAAGATATCCAAGGTTATAGCATTTAAAATATGGACATTGATATTCTGGAAGGAACATGATTTACAGCGGTTAACTAGACATAAAACATTATTTCAACAGGGAAAATTATAATCAACTCAGCTTAATACAGAATACAGGTTGAACCCGATGGGCATTTTGCCTCTTTTCAACCTCAATAACTATGTTACTATATTACATTCAGTACCTCTTACAGTCCTGCCATTTCCATCTCAATTTTTCTTTCCAAGATCAGACCTTTCTCACCAGTGACGGATTTCCCACTAGGCACATGAGGCATGTGCCTAGTGGCGGCACCTGTTGGGGGCGGCATGGCAATCCCCCATTGTGCAGCTGCAGCTAGTGTGCCACGGTTCCATCCACCCGCCCGCCTTCCTCCCTGGCTGCCTGCCTCCCCGGCCGAAGTAGAACTAGGCTGCATTAGCGCCCCGGCTACCTCTTCTCACACAGGTAACCAGGCAGCGCTGCAGCTTCTGGCTCTGGGTTCGCCCTCCACCTCCTGGCTCCCTCTTCACCCCCGCAACCAGCGTCCTCTGTGGGGGAGCCGCCAGCCCGCCTCCACCCACCCACAGTGGCCTGCGCTGCCACAGCATTAGGAGGACAGAGACAGCCTGCGAGGATGGAGCCAAACGTAAGGGGGACTCTGCTGCCGTAATGTGTAAAAAGGGGGACTCTGCTGCCATAGTGTGTAAAAAGAGGGACTCTGCTTGCCGTAGTGTGTAAAAAGGGGGACTCTGCTTGCCGTAGTGTGTAAAAAGGGGACTCTACCTGCCGCAATATGTAAAAAGGGGGACTTTGCCTGCCATGGCATGTAAAAATGGGACTCTACCTGCCATACTATGTAAAAAGGGGGACACTGCCTGCCTAACATGTAAAGAGGGGGATTTTACTACCATAATGTGTGAAAGGGGACTCTGCCTGCCGTAATGTGTGAAAGGGGACTCTGCCTGGCGCATTGTGTGATAGCGACTCTACCTGCCGTAATGTGTGATGAGGCTCTACATGGTGCAATATGTATAAGGGGCTCTTCCTGGTGTATATAAAGGGTAGTACTGTGTGGTGTAATGTTACTTACAGACACTTCTGTGTGGTGCATTGTGAATTGGTACTATTATGTGGCCACACCCCTTCCTGTGGTGCTTGGAAGGGGGTGTTTTAGGCAGCCAATATCATTGTGTCTAGGGATGGCCTAACCCCTAAATCCAGCTCTGTTTCTCAAACTATATGCTTCTAAGACTCCCTTCCACTCAATGGTCATCTCCGGCTGGACTATTTTAATCTCCTCCTTTATGACCTCCTGACAAATGCCTTTCTCCACTCCCATCTATCATCAGTGCTGCTGCCTGGCTTATCTTCCTCTCCAAACATTTTAGGTTATGGGTCTTTAACCTCCGGCCCTCCAGCTGCTGTGGAATTACACATCCCAGCATGCCCTGCCACAGTTGTGCTATTAAGGCATGCTAAACTGAGGCAGGGCATGCTGGGATGTGGGCAACTTCTCCACAGACTCACTTCTCCACTCTTTTCACTACTTCATTAATAGACCCCTTAATCCTAGATCTTCTCTGATTGTCGTCCCTGCCATTATCACATACATTATTAGAATAAACAGCAGACTTACTACTTATGGGTGGCAGGACAGTAATTCCGAGGGGCTTTGTATAGAGCTTGTGATCTTTTTGCAGCCACTTCTTTCTTTTTCCAAAAAACAGGGAATGTTACTGCACTTGGGTGTGGGCCGACCACAGAAGGTCGACATACAATAGGTCGACACATGAAAAAGTCTAACATGGACATTAGGTCAACATGAAAAAGGTAGACACAGAAAAAGGTTGACATGAGTTTTTGTAAACTTTTTTTTGTAATTTACTCTGTAAAATGAGCGGGAACCCCAATTAGTGCACCGCGTCCCCTCGCATGGCAAATGCAAAGGTTACTATTCCCAGTCTTAGTCCATGTGGATAGTAAAGTATAAAAAAGTTAAAATTAAAAAGAAATTTGTAAAGACTCATGTCGACCTTTCCCTGTGTCGCCCTTAGCCATGTCAACTTTTTGTCAATGTCAACCTTGCAACCATGTCAACCTAATGCATCTCAACCAATAGTTGTCGACCTATTGACTGTTGACCTAACAACCACATTCCACTGCACTTCACTACTATGGTCTTAAATCCTAATAATAGTACTCCCCATGCCCGCTTAGTAGTAAAAAAAATCCATGTTGTATAAACCAACCTCCCTAAAGAGCCCCTTTTAGTTGCACACAACCCCCTCCACCTCCTACCCAGTGACCAATTTTCTTTTTAAATGATTTTAACCCCCTCAAGAATCTTATTTCTTTATAGTACCCTTTCATCACCTCCACTCTATGCTAGGTCTCCCCCTGGGGTTACTCCCCCACCCCCATAGGCATACCCCCTCCCCCACATGCAGAGTGCAGTGGAGTGTAGTCAGTCGGGGAAACTGATGATTATTATTATTTCTCTAACGTCCTAGTGGATGCTGGGGACTCCGTCAGGACCATGGGGAATAGCGGCTCCGCAGGAGACAGGGCACAAAAAGTAAGCTTTTAGGATCATATGGTGTGTACTGGCTCCTCCCCCCATGACCCTCCTCCAAGCCTCAGTTAGGTTTTTGTGCCCGTCCGAGCAGGGTGCAATCTAGGTGGCTCTCATAAAGAGCTGCTTAGAAAAAGTTTTTTAGGTTTCTTATTTTCAGTGAGTCCTGCTGGCAACAGGCTCACTGCTACGAGGGACTTAGGGGAGAGAAGTGAACTCACCTGCGTGCAGGATGGATTTGCTTCTTAGGCTACTGGACACCTTTAGCTCCAGAGGGATCGAACACAGGCCCAGCCTTGGAGTCCGGTCCCGGAGCCGTGCCGCCGACCCCCCTTGCAGATGCCGAAGTTGAAGAGGTCCAGAGGTCCGGAAACAGGCGGCAGAAGACTTTCAGTCTTCATAAGGTAGCGCACAGCACTGCAGCTGTGCGCCATTGTTGTCGGCACACTTCACACCAGCGGTCACTGAGGGTGCAGGGCGCTGGGGGGGGGGCCCTGGGCAGCAATGTATAATACCTTTTTCTATGGCTAAAATACATCACATATAGCCCTTGAGGCTATATGGATGTATTTAACCCCTGCCATATATCGCAAACTCCGGGAGAAGAGCCCGCCGTTTTAGGGGGCGGGGCCTATTCTCCTCAGCACACAGCGCCATTTTCCTGCTCAGCTCCGCTGTGAGGAAGGCTCCCAGGACTCTCCCCTGCACTGCACTACAGAAACAAGGTAAAACAGAGAAGGGGGGCATATTTTGGCGATATTTTTATATATTAAGCGCATATAACAGAAACAACACCTTTTAGGGTTGTTTATATACATTTTTATAGCGCTTTGGTGTGTGCTGGCAAACTCTCCCTCTGTCTCCCCAAAGGGCTAGTGGGGTCCTGTCTTCGATAAGAGCATTCCCTGTGTGTCTGCTGTGTGTCGGTACGTGTGTGTCGACATGTATGAGGACGATGTTGGTGTGGAGGCGGAGCAATTGCCGGTAATGGTGATGTCACCCCCTAGGGAGTCGACACCGGAATGGATGGCTTTAATTATGGAATTACGTGATAATGTTAGCACGCTGCAAAAGTCAGTTGACGACATGAGACGGCCGGAAAACCAGTTAGTACCTGTCCAGGCGTCTCAGGCACCGTCAGGGGCTGTAAAACGTCCCTTACCTCAGTCAGTCGACACAGGTACCGACACAGATGAATCTAGTGTCGACGGTGAAGAAATAAACGTATTTTCCAATAGGGCCACACGTTATATGATCACGGCAATGAAGGAGGCTTTGCATATCTCTGATACTGCAGGTACCTCAAAGGGGGGTATTATGTGGGGTGTGAAAAAACTACCTGTAGCTTTTCCAGAATCAGAGGAATTGAATGACGTGTGTGATGAAGCGTGGGTTAACCCCGATAGAAAACTGCTAATTTCAAAGATACCCTTTCCCACCAGAGGTTAGGGCGCGCTTGGAAACACCCCCTAGGGTGGATAAGGCGCTCACACGCTTATCAAAACAAGTGGCGTTACCGTCTCCTGATACGGCCGCCCTCAAAAGAGTATATACACACATACTGGTGTTATACTGCGACCAGCAATAGCCTCAGCCTGGATGTGCAGTGCTGGGGTGGTGTGGTCGGATTCCCTGACTGAAAATATTGATACCCTGGATAGGGACAGTATTTTATTGACTATAGAGCAATTAAAGGATGCTTTTCTTTATATGCGAGATGCTCAGAGGGATATTCGCACTCTGGCATCGAGAGTAAGTGCGATGTCCATATCTGCCAGAAGAAGTTTATGGACGCGACAGTGGTCAGGTGATGCGGATTCCAAACGGCATATGGAAGTATTGCCGTATAAAGGAGAGGAATTATTTGGGGTCGGTCTATCGGATCTGGTGGCCACGGCAACAGCCGGAAAATCCACTTTTTTACCTCAGGTCACCTCCCAACAGAAAAAGACACCGTCTTTTCAGCCGCAGTCCTTTCGTTCCTATAAGAACAAGCGAGCAAAAGGACAGTCATATTTGCCCAGAGGCAAAGGAAGGGGTAAGAGGTTGCAGCAAGCAACTACTTCCCACGAAAAGAAGCCCTCCCCGGCTTCTACAAAGCCCTCAGCATGACGCTGGGGCTGTGCAAGTGGACTCAGGGGCGGTGGGGGGTCGACTAAAGATTTTCAGCACACAGTGGGCGCGCTCACAGGTGGACCCTTGGATCCTGCAGGTAGTATCTCAGGGTTACAAGTTGGAATTCGAAAAGTCTCCCCCTCGCCGGTTCCTAAAGTCTGCTTTACCAACGTCTCCCTCAGAAAGGGCGACGGTATTGGAAGCCATTCACAAGCTGTATTCTCAGCAGGTGATAGTCAAGGTACCCCTCCTACAACAGGGAAAGGGGTATTATTCCACACTATTTGTGGTACCGAAGCCGGACGGTTCGGTAAGACCTATTCTAAATCTGAAATTCTTGAACCTGTACATACAGAAATTCAAGTTCAAGATGGAGTCACTCAGAGCAGTGATAGCGAATCTGGAAGAAGGGGACTTCATGGTGTCCCTGGACATAAAAGATGCTTATCTGCATGTCCCAATTTACCCTTCACACCAAGGGTATCTCAGGTTCGTGATACAAAACTGTCATTATCAGTTTCAAACGCTGCCGTTTGGTTTGTCCACGGCACCTCGGGTCTTTACCAAGGTAATGGCCGAAATGATGGTTCTTCTACGAAGAAAAGGCGTATTAATTATCCCTTACTTGGACGATCTCCTGATAAGGGCAAGGTCCAGAGAACAGCTGGAAGTCGGAGTAGCACTAACCCAAGTAGTGCTTCAACAACACGGGTGGATTCTGAATCTTCCAAAATCTCAATTGACCCCGACGACACGTCTGCTGTTCCTGGGAATGATTCTGGACACTGTTCAGAAAAAGGTGTTTCTCCCGGAGGAGAAAGCAAGGGAGTTATCCGAACTTGTCAGGAACCTCCTAAAACCAGGAAATGTGTCAGTACATCAATGCACAAGAGTCCTGGGAAAGATGGTGGCTTCTTACGAAGCAATTCCATTCGGCAGATTCCACGCACGAATATTTCAGTGGGATCTGCTGGACAAATGGTCCGGATCGCATCTGCACATGCATCAGCGGATAACACTGTCACCAAGAACAAGGGTGTCTCTTCTGTGGTGGTTGCAGAGTGCCCATCTGTTAGAGGGCCGCAGATTCGGCATACAGGACTGGGTCCTGGTGACTACGGATGCCAGCCTACGAGGCTGGGGAGCAGTCACACAGGGAAGAAACTTCCAGGGCGTGTGGTCAAACCTGGAGACGTCTCTTCACATAAATATACTGGAGCTAAGAGCGATTTACAATGCTCTAAGCCTGGCAAAACCGCTGCTTCAGGGTCAGCCGGTGTTGATCCAGTCGGACAACATCACGGCAGTCGCCCACGTAAACAGACAGGGCGGCACGAGAAGCAGAAGACCAATGACAGAAGCTGCAAGGATTCTTCGCTGGGCGGAAAATCATGTCATAGCACTGTCAGCAGTGTTCATTCCGGGAGTGGACAACTGGGAAGCAGACTTCCTCAGCAGACACGACCTCCACCCGGGAGAGTGGGGACTTCATCCAGAAGTCTTCCACATGATTGTGAACCGTTGGGAAAAACCAAAAGGTGGACATGATGGCGTCCCGCCTCAACAAGAAACTGGACAGATATTGCGCCAGGTCAAGAGACCCTCAGGCAATAGCTGTGGACGCTCTGGTAACACCGTGGGTGTACCAGTCCGTGTATGTGTTTCCTCCTCTGCCTCTCATACCAAAGGTACTGAGAATTATACGGCTACGGGGAGTAAGAACAATACTCGTGGCTCCGGATTGGCCGAGAAGGACTTGGTACCCGGAACTTCAAGAGATGCTCACGGAAGAGCCGTGGCCTCTACCGTTAAGAAGGGATCTGCTTCAGCAGGGACCTTGTATGTTCCAAGACTTACCGCGACTGCGTTTGACGGCATGGCGGTTGAACGCCGGATTCTAAAAGAAAAGGGCATTCCAGAGGAAGTTATTCCTACCTTGATTAAAGCCAGGAAGGAAGTGACCGCACAACATTATCACCGCATTTGGAGAAAATATGTTGCGTGGTGTGAGGCCAAGAAGGCCCCAACGGAGGAATTTCAATTGGGTCGATTCCTACATTTCCTGCAGGCAGGATTGTCTATGGGCCTCAAATTGGGGTCTATTAAGGTTCAAATTTCGGCCTTATCGATTTTCTTCCAGAAAGAATTGGCTTCAGTGCCTGAAGTACAAACCTTTGTCAAAGGTGTACTACATATACAGCCCCCGATTGTGCCTCCAGTGGCACCGTGGGATCTCAACGTAGTTTTGGATTTTCTCAAATCCCATTGGTTTGAGCCGCTCAAATCGGTAGATTTGATGTATCTTACATGGAAAGTAACCATGCTACTGGCCCTGGCTTCAGCCAGGAGAGTATCAGAGTTGGCGGCTTTATCGTACAAAAGCCCATATCTGATTTTCCATTCGGACAGGGCAGAACTGCGGACGCGTCCTCAGTTTCTGCCTAAGGTGGTTTCGGCTTTTCACTTGAACCAGCCTATTGTGGTGCCTGCGGCTACTAGCGACTTGGAGGACTCCAAGTTGCTGGACGTTGTCAGAGCATTGAAAATATATATTTCAAGGACGGCTGGAGTCAGAAAATCTGACTCGCTGTTTATCCTGTATGCACCCAACAAGATGGGTGCTCCTGCGTCTAAGCAGACGATTGCTCGTTGGATCTGTAGCACAATCCAACTTGCACATTCTGTGGCAGGCCTGCCACAGCCTAAATCTGTAAATGCCCACTCCACAAGGAAGGTGGGCTCATCTTGGGCGGCTGCCCGAGGGGTCTCGGCATTACAACTTTGCCGAGCAGCTACGTGGTCAGGGGAGAACACGTTTGTAAAATTTTACAAATTTGATACTCTGGCTAAGGAGGACCTGGAGTTCTCTCATTCGGTGCTGCAGAGTCATCCGCACTCTCCCGCCCGTTTGGGAGCTTTGGTATAATCCCCATGGTCCTGACGGAGTCCCCAGCATCCACTAGGACGTTAGAGAAAATAAGAATTTACTTACCGATAATTCTATTTCTCATAGTCCGTAGTGGATGCTGGGCGCCCATCCCAAGTGCGGATTGTCTGCAATACTTGTACATAGCTATTGTTACAAAAATCGGGTTATTATTGTTGTGAGCCATCTTTTCAGAGGCTTCTTCGTTGTTATCATACTGTTAACTGGGTTCAAATCACAAGTTGTACGGTGTGATTGGTGTGGCTGGTATGAGTCTTACCCGGGATTCAAGATCCTTCCTTATTGTGTACGCTCGTCCGGGCACAGTACCTAGCTGAGGCTTGGAGGAGGGTCATGGGGGGAGGAGCCAGTACACACCATGTGATCCTAAAAGCTTACTTTTTGTGCCCTGTCTCCTGCGGAGCCGCTATTCCCCATGGTCCTGACGGAGTCCCCAGCATCCACTACGGACTATGAGAAATAGAATTATCGGTAAGTAAATTCTTATTTATTATTATTACCAGTTATTTATATAGCGCACATATATTCCGCAGCGCTGTACAGAGAATATTTGCCCATTCACATCAGTCCCTGCCCCAGTGGAGCTTACATTCTATATTCCCTACCACATGTACACAGACACATTCATACTAGTGTTAATTTTGTTGGGAGCCAATTAACCTACCAGCATATTTTTGGATTGTGGGAGGAAACCGGAGTACCCGGAGGAAACCCACGCAAGTACGGGGAGAATATACAAACTCCACACAGTTAGGGCCATGGCGGGAATCGCACCCATGACCTTAGTGCTGTGAGGCAGTAATGCTAACCATTACACCATCCGTACTGCCCTGTACTGATGATCATCAGTACCACCTGCTACAGCTGAACTCTGCACTTGAAATGTCACCAGGTAAGTTATTAAGAAATAACAGCATTTTTCTATCCAAACAGGGATGACTGTAAGACGGCAGCTCCGGGATTGTTAGATATCTTTGGGCAACATAGCAGCTGCCCCTTCGGTAGCTTTGCCATTGTATTGCAATACAATGTACTGTAAATACTATTATGTTTCTAGGGAAAGGAACATGCAGAAATGTGTTCAGATTTCATTGATCTGTACATCTCTCCCTCAGTAACACATCATGGCTTGTGACATCATCACACAGCACATGACAGTCTGAGGAGATGGATATAATCTGAGGATGAGATGTGAGGTACTGTACTATAACAGACACCACTGCAGCAGACCCTCCAATATGGCACCTTCCATCAGGTACAAGTTGCTCTGCTCCTGGACTTTCCACTTAAGTTATGATTGCCATCACCTGCGTTGAAGCACCTTTCAATTAATCTGTTCAACATAGGTAATTTATTATTTATTCACAGTTTCTTATATGGCGCAGCAAATTCCGTTGCGCTTTACAAATGACTATCATAAAGGATTAGAGAAGTTCAGAACAGAGCATTTTGTACCATGATAGGTGCACAGTCGGCCGATAATCGCTCAACTCTAAATATCGACATTGCATACAACTCTGAATCAAGTCCTATGTCCAGATGTACTAAACACATAAGTAAGATGTATTGTATGATGCATGCCCCCTAGTGGACAAACAGATTACATCCTGCAAATTTCTTACTACAGCATTTCCACACATTTCCACATAGTGGACCTCATTCAGTAAGGATTGCAAAATTTGCGATTCGCAATCCGGACGATTATAAAATGACTGCGCATGTGCAGAATTTGCATTTCGCATGCACGAGTAAAAATGGTGACAGAAATTACATACACATCGTGATCGCAATGCAGCTGCTGTTTGACTGACGGGAAGCTGGAGTTCCTGGGTGGAAACCTGCGGTTTTCTGGGTGTGTCTGAAAAACCGCAGGCATGCCCAGGCATTTTTAAGGAGGGCCTCTGACGTCAGCAATGACCACTTCATCGACCTTGCCTGACGCAGAGAGGAAAAATCTTCGATGTAAAAACAGGAATGCGTATGGTTTTGCGATCAGCCCGCATATTGCGATGCATTCACAATTTCTGCAATGGGCGTTTTTTCTCTATTTCTTGGCGGCAACTATTTGATCGCAGCAACTGCTATTTAGCAGAAATTGCAATCCTTACTAAATAAGGGGATGCGGTCAATTTACCTACAATCAAAATCGCAGCAGTCAAAATCCCGTCAACCAGTGACTGACGGTCAAAATTCCGACATGGTCAAAATACCAACATTTAAAATGTCGACAAGTCAAAAAGTCAACATGAGTTTTTCATGATTTTTGCATTGAAACCAACTTGTTCATACTTTATCATCCCATTGGACCTGGAGGGGGAATATAATAGTGTGCCAAGCTCAGAAAGGCACCGTGCCTGAAGCACTCACCATGCGAGGGGATGCGGTACAGTTATACGGTGTCCATGTCAACCTATGTCGACATACGCACACAAAAAATGAAAAACTTGTGTCGACTTTGTGTTCTGATGACATTTTAAATGTCAGTATTTTGACCTTGTTAGTATTTTAAATGTTGGTATTTTGACCTTGTCGTGATTTTGACTGTGGTCAATTGTTGTCAGGATTTTGACTGTCGGGATTTTGATTGTAGGTATTTCATACTAAACCCCTATATAAGGTCCGGTATTTGTATCATGAAAAGAAACAGAGAGATTATTTGAGGAGTGAATATGGGGGGTCATTCTGAGTTGTTCGCTCGTTGCCGTTTTTCGCTATGCTGCGATTTGTTGCTAACTGCGCATGCGCATGGTACGCAGAGCGCATGCGCTAAGTTATTTAACACAAAACTTAGTAGATTTGCTGGTGTTCGAATGACGATTTTCAGTCGCACTGCTGATCGGTGATTGATTGACAGGAAAGGGGCGTTTCTGGGTGGTAACTGAGCGTTTTCCGGGAGTGTGCTAAAAACGCAGGCGTGTCAGGGAAATACGCGGGAGTTTCTGGAGAAACGGGGGAGTGGCTGGCCGAACGCAGGGCGTGTTTGTGACATCAAACCAGGAACTAAACGGACTGAGCTGATCGCATTCTAGGAGTAGGTCTGGAGCTACTCAGAAACTGCAAAGAATTATTTAGTAGCACTTCTGCTAATCTTTCGTTCACAATACTGCTAAGCTAAGATACACTCCCAGAGGGCGGCGGCCTAGTGTGTGCAATGCTGCTAAAAGCAGCTAGCGAGCGAACAACTCGGAATGAGGGCCATGGTGTAGATCACAGGTTCTCAAACTCGGTCCTCAGGACCCCACACAGTGCATGTTTTGCAGGTAACCCAGCAGGTGCACAGGTGTATTAATTACTCACTGACACATTTTAAAAGGTCCACAGGTGGAGCTAATTATTTCACTTGTGATTCTGTGAGGAGACCTGCAAAACATGCACTGTGTGGGCTCCCGAGGACCGAGTTTGAGAACCTGTGGTGTAGATGGTAGAAGGGCCTAAGATACCATGTTCCAAGATGGGAAAATATTTATTTTCTTTCATAATCATGGGATCTGCATAATGTTACTTGTGTACTATATAATTCTACTAATGACCTAGCAGATAAGCTAATTTTCTAAACCTTAAGTAGTAGAACCGGTATTTGAAGACATAAATCCCCTCCATGGTAAAATATTTTACTACAGGTTGAGTATCCCATATCCAAATATTCCGAAATACGGAATATTCCAAAATACGTACTTTTTTGAGTGCGAGTGAGATAGTGAAACCTTTGTTTTTTGATGGCTTAATGTACACAAACTTTGTTTAATACACAAAGTTATTAAAAATATTGTATTAAATGACCTTCAGGCTGTGTGTATAAGGTGTATATGAAACATAAATAAATTGTGTGAATGTACACACACTTTGTTTAATGCACAAAGTTACAAAAAATATTGGCTAAAATTGACTTCAGGCTGTGTTTATAAGGTGTATATGAAACACAAATGCATTCTGTGCTTAGATTTAGGTCCCATCACCATGATCTCTCATTATGGTATGCAATTATTCCAAAATACGGAAAAATCCGATATCCAAAATACCTCTGGTCCCAAGCATTTTGGATAAGGGATACTCAACCTGTATTAATCAACCAAATATTATCTCTCTGTAACCATCTATGTAATTCTGTAGCTACAAGTACAGTACGGTATCCATACATTACCCATACTGTACCTTTATACACTGAATATGAGTAACAGAAAATACAACTCAGATAGCCTAATAAGTTCACATACTAGCTATATGTACATCCCTGTCTACGCGCCTTTGATGTAGCAGAAGGCTGGACATTGAGTCAAAACATTTTTATGTGTTTTTTTTTAAAAATCAGAAACTAATTAATAATAATTTCCCAAAACACTTTCTCTGTAACACTGTGTCAGACAAACTCTACTCTGCTGTGATCTGAATTGGGGGTACTATTTGTGGCAAGACCACTTTTTGTGGTGTACCCTCAGTGCATGCTGTCGCCTGTTTATTACTGTAGGGGGCACAAGTGTTAGTTCTGGCACAGAACACCACACTTTCAAGGTATGACTCTGCGCTAATACATACATACCAGTGATCCCATGTGCAGCATGGATTACTATATTGAGTCACCCATCAGCGGCTCCTTACATATAATGTATGCAGTGACAGTCGCAGATCTTTTCACAGTAGACTCACTGGGTAGCCCTTTGGATGTGCAGAATGGATGGGGGAATTAAGATGGCCCAGCACCATGTTTGGTGTGCAGTTGTAGGCTGAGAAATGACCCTAAAATGGTCGCTACATGCCTGTATTTTTGCCGCCATCACCCAAATATTCCCTGTCAATCATTTTGTGAATAAATCCTCACTGTGAGTAACACCACTAAGGTACCTTGGTGCGTGCACAGTGTGACCATGATACCTGCACAGTCAACAGAAAACTATTGCTCAACTCCATAAATATCGGAATTGCATATAAGTGTGAATCAGGCCCTATGTCCAGATGTAAGTAAGATGTATGATACATGCCTCCTAGCAGTGGCGTAACTACAGAGGGTGCAGGGGTTGCAACTGCTATGGGGCGCAAGATGCTTCCAGGGCCCGCAGCTCCCCATGCACCCAGCCAAATGTATGGCCCGTGGCTCTCCTGTGTGAAGAACGGCTGTGGGTGCCCCCCTCCCCCACCCAGACGTAGTGGGTGTGATCCACGATGCAGGCCCAGCGGAGGAAACGGCTGCCCTCCATCTACTCTCATCCAGGTGCCTCGGGTCTTTAGTGCCTCCTGGGCAGGGCCAGCCCAAGCTTATTTTTTTTAGTAAGCAAAAATCTATTTTGGCGCCCCTTGATGGTATAAAAGGGGTGTGGTCTTACAAGAAAGGGGTGTGGCTACACAATTGTACTCCCCGTGGTACAGGGTGATAGTGGGTGACAGGGAGATAATAGGTTACTGGTGAGGCAGGGGTGACCGGGAGATAGTGTGTGACTGAGGCAGGGTGACATTGAGATAGTGGATGACTGATGTCCCCAGTGCCAGATACACATGTCCCCACGCCGCCAGATATACCCCTAGTGCAGATACACATATCCCCACAGTGCCAGATATGCCCCCAGTGCAGATACACATTTCCCCACAGTGCCAGATATGCCCCCAGTGCAGATACACATATCCCCACAGTGCCAGATATGCCCCCAGTGCAGATACACACATCCCCACAATGCCAGCTATGCCCCCAGTGCAGATACACATATCCCAACAGTGCCAGATATGCCCCCCAGTGCAGATACACATATTCCCACAGTGCCAGATATGCTCCCAGTGCAGATACACATATCCCCACAGTGCCAGCTATGCCCCCAGTGCAGATACACATATCCCCACAGTGCCAGATATGCCCCCAGTGCAGATACACATATCCCCACAGTGCCAGATATGCCCCCCAGTGCAGATACACATATTCCCACAGTGCCAGCTATGCCCCCCAGTGCAGATACACATATTCCCACAGTGCCAGATATGCTCCCAGTGCAGATACATACATCCCCACAGTGCCAGATATGCCCCCAGTGCAGATACACATTTCCCCACAGTGCCAGATATGTTCCCAGTGCAGATACACATATTCCCACTGTACCAGATATGCCCCCCAGTGCAGATACACATATTCCCACAGTGCCAGATATGCTCCCAGTGCAGATACATACATCCCCACAGTGCCAGATATGCCCCCAGTGCAGATACACATATCCCCACAGTGCCAGATATGCTCCCAGTGCAGATACACATATCCCCACAGTGCCAGATATGCTCCCAGTGCAGATACATACATCCCCACTATGCCAGATATGGTCCCAGTGCAGATACACATATCCCCACAGTGCCAGATATACCCCCAGTGCAGATACACATATCCCCACAGTGCCAGATATGCTCCCAGTGCAGATACACATATCCCCACTGTGCCAGATATGCCCCCCAGTGCAGATACACATATTCCCACAGTGCCAGATATGCTCCCAGTGCAGATACATACATCCCCACAGTGCCAGATATGCCCCCAGTGCAGATACACATATCCCCACAGTGCCAGATATGCCCCCAGTGCAGATACACATATCCCCACAGTGCCAGATATGCCCCCAGTGCAGATACACACATCCCCACAATGCCAGCTATGCCCCCAGTGCAGATACACATATCCCAACAGTGCCAGCTATGCCCCCCAGTGCAGATACACATATTCCCACAGTGCCAGCTATGCCCCCCAGTGCAGATACACATATTCCCACAGTGCCAGATATGCTCCCAGTGCAGATACATGCATCCCCACAGTGCCAGATATGCCCCCAGTGCAGATACACATTTCCCCACAGTGCCAGATATGCTCCCAGTGCAGATACACATATCCCCACAGTGCCAGATATGCTCCCAGTGCAGATACACATATCCCCACAGTGCCAGATATGTTCCCAGTGCAGATACATACATCCCCACAATGCCAGATATGCTCCCAGTGCAGATACACATATCCCCACAGTGCCAGATATGCTCCCAGTGCAGATACACATATCCCCACAGTGCCAGATATGCTCCCAGTGCAGATACATACATCCCCACAGTGCCAGATATGCCTCCAGTGCAGATACACATATCCCCACAGTGCCAGATATGCTCCCAGTGCAGATACATACATCCCCACAATGCCAGATATGCTCCCAGTGCAGATACACATATCCCCACAGTGCCAGATATACCCCCAGTGCAGATACACATATCCCCACAGTGCCAGATATGCTCCCAGTGCAGATACACATATCCCCACTGTGCCAGATATGCCCCCCAGTGCAGATACACATATTCCCACAGTGCCAGATATGCTCCCAGTGCAGATACATACATCCCCACAGTGCCAGATATGCCCCCAGTGCAGATACACATTTTCCCACAGTGCCAGATATGCTCCCAGTGCAGATACACATATCCCCACAGTGCCAGATATGCTCCCAGTGCAGATACACACATCCCCACAATGCCAGCTATGCCCCCAGTGCAGATACACATATCCCAACAGTGCCAGCTATGCCCCCCAGTGCAGATACACATATTCCCACAGTGCCAGCTATGCCCCCCAGTGCAGATACACATATTCCCACAGTGCCAGATATGCTCCCAGTGCAGATACATGCATCCCCACAGTGCCAGATATGCCCCCAGTGCAGATACACATTTCCCCACAGTGCCAGATATGCTCCCAGTGCAGATACACATATCCCCACAGTGCCAGATATGCTCCCAGTGCAGATACACATATCCCCACAGTGCCAGATATGTTCCCAGTGCAGATACATACATCCCCACAATGCCAGATATGCTCCCAGTGCAGATACACATATCCCCACAGTGCCAGATATGCTCCCAGTGCAGATACACATATCCCCACAGTGCCAGATATGCTCCCAGTGCAGATACATACATCCCCACAGTGCCAGATATGCCTCCAGTGCAGATACACATATCCCCACAGTGCCAGATATGCTCCCAGTGCAGATACATACATCCCCACAATGCCAGATATGCTCCCAGTGCAGATACACATATCCCCACAGTGCCAGATATACCCCCAGTGCAGATACACATATCCCCACAGTGCCAGATATGCTCCCAGTGCAGATACACATATCCCCACTGTGCCAGATATGCCCCCCAGTGCAGATACACATATTCCCACAGTGCCAGATATGCTCCCAGTGCAGATACATACATCCCCACAGTGCCAGATATGCCCCCAGTGCAGATACACATTTTCCCACAGTGCCAGATATGCTCCCAGTGCAGATACACATATCCCCACAGTGCCAGATATGCTCCCAGTGCAGATACACATATCCCCACTGTGCCAGATATGCCCCCCAGTGCAGATACACATATCCCCACAGTGCCAGATATGCTCCCAGTGCAGATACATATATCCCCACAGTGCCAGATATGCTCCCAGTGCAGATACACATATCCCCACAGTGCCAGATATGCTCCCAGTGCAGATACACATATCCCCACAGTGCCAGATATGCTCCCAGTGCAGATACACATATCCCCACAGTGCCAGATATGCCCCCCAGTGCAGATACACATATCCCCACTGTGCCAGATATGCCCCCCAGTGCAGATACATATATCCCCACAGTGCCAGATATGCTCCCAGTGCAGATACACATATCCCCACAGTGCCAGATATGCTCCCAGTGCAGATACACATATCCACACAGTGCCAGATATGCCCTCCAGTGGCAGATACACACAGAGCCGGCCCTAACCAATATGATGCCCTAGGCAAGATTTTGGCTGGTGCCCCCTAGCACCACCGCTGGTTCTGCCTCTGACCTTGCACCTCTTTCCCAGCACCCTCACCCCTCATCCATAGCAGTCCTTGTACCCCCTATATTTTAAATAGGAACAGTTTGCACATTTGACGCACAGCCCAAAAAGGGGCATCTTCTTGCTGGGAAGGGGCATGGCCACACAATAGTAACCCCAATTCCAATTACGCCACACAGTACAGCAGCTTTATTCACATTTTATCTTGCGATAGTGTCCATAATTCATATTACATCCCACAGTAGTATCACTTTACCTTATAAACGTTACTCCTCACAGTAGAGCCCCTTATTCACATTACATCACACTGAATTGCTCCTTATTCACATTACACCACACCTTATTGCTCTTTATTCACATTAGACGACACAGTAGTGCCCTTTCTATATGCAACGCCACATAGTAGAGCACCGTATACACATAATGCCAAACATTAGTAATGCATTTATACACAATTCCACACAGTAATGCCCCTTACACATATGAGACACATTAATGTCCTTATAAACATAATGCACCTTACACATTATGATCACCTTTATTTACACATAATGTCCCTTACACATATGCCGCACATTATTAATGCCCTTATACACATAATGACACACATAGTGCCTACTACACATTTGCTGCACATTATTAGTGCCCCTATACACATAATGACACACATACAGTAGTACCCTGTTACACATATGCCGCACATTATTAATGCCCTTATACACATAATGACACACATAGTGCCCCTTTACACATATGTTGCACATTATTAATGCATTTTTACATGACACACATGATGCTCCTTACACATATTCTGAACACTACTGCACAACCAACCCATTCACATGCACACAGCACTCACACTGCCTTTAACACTGTGACCTCTGCCTCTGCTTGGATACAGATGTGTCCTCACAAATCTTGCATCAATGCTAACGTCGGGCACATTTTTTTTTATGAAAATGCATCTTATTTGCATTGCTATGTGGCTAGGATGCACAAGCAGCTTCTGCTGATTAAACTGATATGCAGCATGCCTATATACTGTGTGAGACTGTGGCTGTATCTGCATATGAAATGCTACATACAGAATATAGGCATGCTGCATATCATTTTAATCAGCAGAAGCTGATGACGCCCCAAGGCATATCAAATGCCATAGGCAATTGCCTAGTTTGCCTATGCCTATGGCCGGCTCTGGATACACACATCCCCACAGTGCCAGTTATGCCCCCAGTGCAGATACACATATCCCCACAGTACCAGCTATGCCCCCAGTGCAGATACATATGCCTCCACAGTGCCCGATATGCCCCCAGTGCAGATACACATGCCCCCACAGTGCCAGATATGCCCCCAGTGCTGATACATGTCCCCACAGTGCCTCCCACAGCGCCAGATTTGCCCCCAGTGCAGATACATGTCCCCACAGTGCCTCCCACAGCGTCAAATATGCCCCCAGTGCTGATACATGTCCCCACAGTGCCTCCCACAGCACCAGATATGCCCCCAGTGCTGCTACACATGCCCCCACAGTGCCAGATATACCCCCAGTGCAGATACACATGCCCCCACAGTGCCTCCCACAGTGCCAGATATGCTCCCACAGCGCCAGATATGCCACCAGTGCTGATACATGCCCCCACAGTGCCTGCCACAGTGCTAGATATGCCCCCACAGCGCCAGATATGCCACCAGTGCTGATACATGCCCCCACAGTGCCAGCCACAGTGCTAGATATGCCCCCACAGCGCCAGATATGCCACCAGTGCTGATACATGCCCCTACAGTGCCTGCCACAGTGCTAGATATGCCCCCACAGCGCCAGATATGCCACCAGTGCTGATACATGCCCCCACAGTGATTTGTTAATGTGCAATGTTTATGTGGGAATTGTCCTTATGGTAAGCAACTCTCACTTGCATAATAACAAGAGTCATACACACAGAAATCTCTCCTCCTCTGGACATATATTTTATTAATCCACTCTATCTTTCCCACAAAAGTCACTCAGTGTGTGCAGTTAATTTTTTCAGTAGCTGTGGTGGAGTTTCAGTGTTTGAGGGATTTAGGACAGACATTCTCTCCATTAAGGGAAGTGATACAGTAAGGATGTGAAATCTATACAAACTGGATAACAGTGCCAAGCATATGTACCTGTTTAATAGCTTGGTTTTCCTTTTCTCTTCTTTTGCTTAAACCTGGATTATTGGCTGAGCTTGTCCCCTGAGGGGGTTACCATTGCTATTCATAGACCTGACTGGGGTCATATTAAATAGATACCCCAACCACAGTACTTATTAGAGAATTAATCTTGTACCCTGCGGGAGTTGTATATCATCTGCCTAATCTGTTCCCCAATGGGGCAGTTTATGTCACCCACACGTCTGATTGGTGGAGTGACATGGCCACTTGTGCGATTCAGTTATATATTTTTTCTGTTAGGCATTGAATGCATTATCAAATCCATTTAACATAATCTGGTTATTGTGCCAATTTAAACAGAGAATATATTGTTTTGAGACAACTCTGCAGTTTTGTTGATATTCGTGTCACCCACGCGTCTGAATGGTGGTGTGTCACAGAAACTTTGTAAACTATATAGCAAAAAAAAAAAAAAAAAAGGGAGTACATACAAACTCCTACATTTGGATTTTTTTCTAATTTTTTCTTATCTCACCCTTTCTTTTGCTTTTTTTCTTGCATTTCCTCTGTGGCAGTGTTATCATTGTCTCAATTCTCAGAGTTTATGATATTAGGTGGTGGATAGAGCTTCCCAAATTCCCAAAATAGTCCATTGTGAGACTCGATTGTGGATCCATTGTCAGATGCAATTGTGGGAATATCATTCGGTTAACCGCACCCGGACACATTTGTTCACCTCCATTGTTAGACCTAACTGTAGTAATATTTTTGGTTAACCGCATCTGGTTATATTTTCGCGAGTTATACACAAAAATGAATAGCTATTTGTCGTGTATTTAGCTTATACATGCTTAAGTCGCAACTAGTTTCACAATTTTAAACTATGTAATAAAAGTTATTTTTAATAACAAACAATATATAAAGTGTGCCCCGGAAAAGGTAATCATAGTCCCTTTCCCCTTTTTACGTCTTTGTAAAAAACCTCTTCTTACGTATATTTATAACACTCAGAGAGATGAAAAATTGGTGGGCATTTGTGGGTGATAACAGGGGGCAGGCTAGCCAGACGCAGGCATGTCCTTGTCTAAAGACACAGTTGCACAGATGGAGAGTCTGACCATGTGCAGATGGAAAGTCTGCTTCTCCATAGGGCTGGTGCAATCTTTGATAATGCAACCAATTGTGCGTCTTAATACACACGACTGATAAGTGCCACAGTTGATGGGCATCTCAGTAGGAAGACTATTAGCAGCTGCATTAGTAAACAGACACAACTGCGAAAAAATGCTGTAGTGGTTGCAACTGCGTCCACCTCTGAAACAGGCCCACAGACAGGTAACTGTTAGGACAATTACATTACTATTCTACAGTCTCTTTTCTTCCCTATAGCAAGAACGGTTTTACTTTTCTCTAGCTTTCTGTCCTGAGGGTCTGACTCTGATTTGGAAGTGAAGCAAAAAAAAAGCAAGTAACGTTGCAATTGGAACAAACCATGTTGCAATGCATGGGTAGCAAATATATTTATATTTTTCTGCTCTGGGTAAATACTGGCTGCTTTTGCATATAGCCTACAAATGTTAGCTTTATTTTTACACTGCAATTTAGATTTCAATTTGGACCCACCTTACATTTTACATCTACCCCACCTACACTCCTACAGTGCTACATGGTTTTGCCCAGGTGCACATTTGATTTTTTATTTTATTTTGCTTTACTTCCAAATCAGAATCAGGCCCTGAGTTTTGTGGATAATGTCTGATGGAAAAGCATGCTATAAGCAATGAGATCACGGGATTGTTTTTTCTTTTATATACCATTGTTGCACATTTTGTTATATTGACCATTATAGATATCTATTAAAAAATAACAAAAATAACAAAAATAAAAGCCAGCAAGGTTTTTAAAGTATAAGGGATTTATTATAGAAATCTTCAACATTTTCAGTATCACTTCAATAACAAAATGTAAAACCGTGATAAAATAATAATAAATACTAGTAACAAAAAGTAAAGTTAGATCAATGGTAATATACCGTATGATAATAGTTCATGTTACATGGATATAAAAATACATCTAAGATAATACATTTAACGTTTTCTATCATTAATTGTTACTTTATTTTAAAACATAAAAATGTATGGAAGAAAAACATCAATACTTTTCAAACATTGTATCAGCCAAGTAGTCTTGGTGGTTGTCTCAGTTAGGTTATAGCATAGTTTTCTTGATCACACTGAAAAACAACAAAGATTGAATAGACATAATTATTACACTATTTATATCATGTGTAACTCACCTGCTATACCAAACATTACTCTGTATATTATGTTTTCAGGGTAAGGGGGGTATCCAATTATCCACAGCGCTTAATAACTGAAGTCACAATTTATCAGGGATTATGTTTTGCGTGCCTCTGGCAGTTTGACCCACAATAGTGCCGCAAAAATACATAGGTCCATGGCTTTTCGCGGTACCTATGTATTCTTGGGGTTCCGGCTGACTCGCCGACATGAAGAATACAGACAGCGAAAAGACCGACAACAGAAGACAGAAAGACACTAGTTAGACAGTAGTGAGAGACCGACAGTTAAAAGTCAGACAAAGTTAAAATAAAGACAAAGGAAAACCCGACAAGACCAACAGTCCGACAGAACAAATACCGACAGTTCATAAGTCAGACAACAGTCACATCGACCACCCCTAAACCGACATTGCATAAATCGACAACAAATTAGACCGACAAGTCCTTCATCAGACAAGATTTATACCGAAACACAACAGACCGACAGTATATATGCAGACACACAGAAGACCGACAAAACACAAGTCAGACGTGCATTTGACCGACATGACAAAAACCCGACAGTGCATACATAGACAGTAAAAAAGACCGACAATTAATCAAACAGACCTCGATAATATCGACAAGTAAAAGACCGACAGTGTATGCGTAGACAGGCAAATGATCGACAAATCATAAAACAGACAACAATAATACCGACACATAAAAGACCGACATCATATACCTAGACAATACATACATATAAAAGAATAAAATAATACCGGCACGCAAAAGACCGACAGATTATTAGGACAGGGGCCAATATATCGATATCATAGACTTCTGCGACTTTCATTTCCCCAAGACTACCCTCCTACATACATGTCGCCGCGTACACACCTGTACCCTCAGCTCCAAATAGGTCAGGTGGGTGGACGGTTGTCACCCCAACAGCCCACGGCGCTACCCTCATCCATGGAACTACAGGTCCCAGCCACACCTGTCAGCTTTACAGCTACCAAGCCCAAACCATACAGGCCAAACTCATGAGTGCAAGGCCAAACCCCCCACACCCCCACCCTTCCCCGCAAAGCACCCCATCCCCACAGTCACCCCTCTTCCGTCCGTCCCCCCGCAATGTCTGGGCGCCCTGTCCTGGACGCCTCCATCGTCACCCCAGCAACGGCACCATGCCGGCTAACCTCCAACGTGCCTACGCTAACAGCGTTACCCCCGGCGCTACCCTCATCCGTGGAACTACAGGTCCCAGCCACACCTGTCAGCCTTACAGCTACCAGGCACAAACCATACAGGCCAAAGTCATGAGTGCAAGGCCAACCCCCCCCCCCACCACCCCCACACACACACCCCTCTTCCCTCCGTCCCCCCCGCGATGTCTGGGCGCCCTGTCCTGGATGCCTCCATCGTCACCCCAGCAACGGCACCATGCCGTCTAACCTCAGACGCGCCTACGCTAACAGCGTTACTCCCGGCGCTACCCTCATCCGTGGAACTAGAGGTCCCAGCCACACATGTCAGCCTTAGAGCTACCAAGCACAAACCATACAGGCCAAAGTCATGAGTGCAAGGCCAAACCCCTCCCCCCCCCCCCCACACACACACCCCTCAGTAGCTATTGCTGGCGACGGGGGGCTGTCCAAGACGAGACGCTATGAGTCCCGTCCACCCGCAAAAGCTATTGAGAGCGTTGCGTCCAGGTATGGTGGCGACGCCGTGACTGAGTGTACAGGGGTGGTTAGGAGAACTACAAGTCTCAGGACAGATGACAAGGGCCTGTTTCGGAGTAAGAATACTTGTCTAAGAACTGTCTGTTATGTGTAATATTATTTTTTGATAATGAATGTGTGTCGGTCTTATGTGTGTCGGTCTTGTGCTTATCTGACATGTGGCCTATCTGATTTTTAAATGTCTATATATGTTTTGTCGCTCTTTTGTTTGTCGGTCTTGAGCTTATCTGACTTATGTCCTGTCGGACTTTAAAATGTCTACATATGTTTTGTCGGTCTTTTGTTTGTCGGTCTTGAGCTTATCTGACTTATGTCCTGTCGGACTTTAAAATGTCTATATATGCTTTGTCGGTCTTCAACAGTGTCTGTGTAATACGTATCTAATTGATAATTGTCGGGCTTTTTTAATGTCTGCATACACGCTGTCGATCTTCGAGAGGTCTGTTTACTTTCATTGTCTAAGTTATCTATGTCGAGGTATGATTAATGTCGAACCATAGTTTGACGTTAAAACTACATTGTCTGACAATCACTGTCGGACTAATCTTTGTCGGGAAAAATAGATTCGAACCGCTATACCACACCCGTATTCTTGCATGAAATAATAAGATAAATCCGAAAAAATTGTGAAAACCCCCTGTTTTTCGTGGCCACAAAACTATCGCAAGTAAATGGATACCTCTCTACATATTTTATATGTCCTCTTACCACTCTGGACATTCTTCCCATAAATAGGAACTTATTGTGTAGGGCTGCATTGTGCTCAGATATCTCCTGCGTTAGTGGCTTAATAAATAGCCTCCATACTTATACTAGGTGTCATTAATGGGACATTTCTATTTGGTAACTCGGCCTCAGTCACAGGGGGGAATTTAGGAAGTGGTAAATTTACTTTTTTTCTTCAAAATCATACATAGTTATTTGAATCTTAGGGCCTAATTCAGTATGGGTTGTAGTTGTGCAAAAATTTGTACAACTGGGTCATCCCTTTACACTAGCATGCGGGATGACGCCCAGCACAGGGCAAGTCCACCCCGCATCCTGGGCCCTTCCCCCCTGCTAACATGCGAGTGCTTCGCTCAGCAGCGAAGTGCTCACATAATAAAGGTAGCCCTCTGCGAAGGCAGACGGCTACCCGCCATCTATTGGGTCGCGGCGGCAGCGTGTGATGTCACGCAGCCGCCACGGCCCACCCCACAAATGGTCTGGACACACCTGCATTGTCCAGACAGTGCACCCACAACACCGCAAAGCCTGAAAGTCCGGCGAAACGCCCCTGTCTGTCAATCAAGCAGAGGCGTTCGCATATGTGAGATGCTGTCGATTCTCACTGCGTGCGCATGCGCAGTGTGGCTTCTGCATGTGCACACACTGTAAAAGGGCCACAGTGTGCTAACACATCGCAGATGCGTTCCAAGCTGAATCGGGCCCTCAGTGAGTAAAAGAGTGTAGAATGAGTGTGTGTTTTTTATTTTATTTAATAAAGTATTTTTCTTCTAGCGTGTTTATATTTCTATTAAAAAACATCCTAGATGAACTACAAGTGCCAGTAAATTACAATATTAATTTTCTCTAATGTCCTAGTGGATACTGGGGAATGAACTTTAGTACCGTGGGGTATAGATCGGGTCCACTGGAGCTTGGCACTTTAAGAAACCTTTAGTGTGTGCTGGCTCCTCCCATCTATGCCCCTCCTACCAGACTCAGTTTAGAAAATGTGCCCAAGGAGCTGGGTGCATTTCTCTGGAGCTTTTCTTCAAATCTTTATTTTAGTTTGTTATTTTCAGGTAGTACTGGTTGGCAACCAGTCTACCTGCGTCGTGGGATTTAGGGGGGGGGGGGGGGGGGCACCAAACCAACCTCCTGAGTGGTAATGGTTCCTAATCCAGCTGACAGTACATTAAGCTCCTGAGGTGCTGTTTCACACACCACACTGTGTGTGCACACGCTGGCAGCTAGCTGCCACCTCCTAACAGATGCCAAAGAGACGCAGGTACGGGGAGTTTTAACACCAGGGTCCCGATTAGCTGGTCCCCGGTGACTATTGGCGGCATGACAGATGTGGCAGTCACGGGCCACGAGCTGCGGTGCCCGACGCGGACTACACTGGCAGGTAGGGGGGTATTATACTTCCACTAGGGTGCACAGCATCTAATATTGTGCTTCTTCACTGTTAATGCCAGTATAATTTTAGAAGGGACCGGACGTCATTATGAGGGCGGGGCTTCCTGGAGAGCGGGACCAGAGGCGGGAAAGGCGCCATTTCCACCAGCTGCGGATCAACAAGGCTGCATACATGCTGCTCTTCCACACAGACCCGGCTGCACAGGCTACTGTACTGGTACCAGGAGGTTCATAGAAAAGGGGGGAGCATATCAGCAGTAGTGACGCTGCTCCAAATCAGTATTTGCACAGAGGAGTACGGCTTTGCTGTGTATGGTGCGCTGGTCTCTGTGTCACTCCAGGGGCTGTCTGGGGTGTGTGTGTATTTTCACTTTTTGTTTATCACTACACTGTATGTTGTTTTCACTCTGTGTGCAAAATGTCTGCCGATAAGGCTATGTGCACTTCTTGTACCTTTACACCTTCCTCTGAGGGATCTCTACTGTGTGATCAGTGTTCCTTATCCTCTCAGGGTAATAGTACACAGGCACCAGACTGGTTGGAATCATTTAAATTTTAAAGGCATGATTCATAATATAAATACAGAACTAGCTGCAGCTAGGCAAGAACGACATGTATTAAAACAATCTAACGATAATATGGCTATGGCAGTTCACAGACAGGCTCCTCAGCCCCCTCTGTTGGTGTCACGTAAATGTTCACTTCCACAGGTGCTCCAGTCTGATTCTGATTCTGAACTTCCAGACTTAGATGATACAGAAGTTCATATATGGAGGAGGACAGCTATCTGTACCCAGGGGTGGAAGCCCTAATTTAGCAGAACCAGAAGAGGAATTGTATTTTAATGTAAAACCTAAATCCTCAGCCACTTTTCCTATATCGAAGGAATTAAACTCCCTGGCCAAAGAGGCACGAGTCAATCCTGATAAGAAATTAAAAACTCCTTAGAGGTTGTTATCGCTCTTTCCCTTCCCTGCTGAAGATAGGAAGGTATTGGGAAAAACCCCCATCAGTCGATACTTCTGTGTCCAGGCTGTCACGTAAGCTGGTTCTTCCGGTACCTGGGGCTATATCTCTAAAGGACCGAGCTGACTGTAAGATTGTGCCTACTCTCAAAGCACTATATACGGCGGTGGGTGTGGCTCAGCGTCCCACTATAGTTTGTGGTTAGATTTCAAGGGCAGTGGTCAAATGGTCTGATAATATAATAAATGGATTTAACTGCCTGCCTCGGGAGGAAATCATTATGCTGCTGCAGCATTTCCAGGATGCTGCAAACTTTATGAGCGAGGCTGTTAAGGAATTATGTCAGATTAATGGACGTACCACTGCTATGGCAATCTAGGCCCGCAGAGACCTGTGGCTGTGTCAATGGTCACCGGATGCTGATTCCAAAAAGGGTGTGGAGAATCTTCCCTTTACAGGAGAGGCACTATTTGGTGAAGAGTTGAACAAGTGGATCTCTCAGGCGAGTAAGTCTACCTATCTGCCGTCGGCTGCTCCACCTGCTAGATGTCCCTACTCGGGGCCTTCTTTGCAGTCCTTTCATGTGGCAAGATTCAGGGACAGAGGCCGAGGGGCCTCCAATGCTGTTAGAGGATTTCGTGGTAAGTCCCAGAAACCAGAAGCTGCTGCATCTCTGGACCAAACCTCCGGATCCCCTGCCACGAAGCCCGTTGCGTGACGGTTGGCCCCACCAGCAAGGCAACTTTCAGGTAGGTGCTCGCCTTCAACACTTCGCCCATGTATGGGAGGAGACCTGACGGGATTCCTGGGGGAGGGACCTCATCTCCCAGGGATACCGGCTGGAATTTCAAGTGCTTCCTCCCCACAGATTCTTCAGGTCGGCTTGCCAGCTTCACCCTTAGCAAGAGTTACCTTGCAGGAGGCCATTCAAAAGCTTTTACAAACAGGAGTTGTGGTTCCAGTACCTCCTTCGTTATGCAACAGGGTTTTTTTCTCCAGTCTTTTTGTCGTACCAAAAACCAGACGGATTGGTGCGGCTCATCTTGAATCTGAAGGCTTTAAACCCTTATCTGCGAGTATTCAAATTCAAGATGGAGTCCCTGCGGGCAGTGGTGTCCGGTCTGGAGGAGGGTGAATTTCTAGTGTCCCTAGATGTCAAGGATGCACATCCCTATGTGGCCCCCTCATCAGGCTTACCTCAGGTTCGCCATCTTGGACAGCCACTTCCAGTTTCAGGCCTTACCCTTTGGTCTCTCCACAGCTCCAAGGATGTTCACAAAGGTCATGGCAGAGATGATGCTACAACTGCGCAAAATGAGAGTCAACATAGTCCCCTATTTGGACGATCTCCTGATAAAAGCAATGTCCAGGGAACGTCTGCTATAAAACATCGTCCTAAAAACTCGCCTGCTTACGGATCATGGGTGGATCCTGAATTTTCGGAAATCTCACCTGGATCCATCCCAACGATTTCATTTCCTAGGAATGATACTGGACACAGTGTCCTCAGAAGGTGTTTCTTCCAATGGACAAGGTCTTGACTATCCATGCTATGGCCCGCTCAGTACTCCAGCCCTGCAAGGTCTCAATTCACCTTTGCATTCGCTTGCTGGGCAAGATGGTGGCCTCATACAAGGTAGTCCGGTACGGGAGATTTCATGTCCATCTGTTTCAGCTAGATTTGCTGGACAAGTGGTTGGGGTATCATCTGCACATGCATCAGAGTGTAACCCTATCACCCAGAGCTCAGATTTCCCTGTTGTGGTGGCTACAAATTCCTCACCTGGTGATAAGCTGGAGTTTCAGTACCCAGTCTTGGATTCTAATGACAAAGGATACCAGCCTCCGGGGTTGGGGGGCTGTGACCAAAGGGGCCCAGTTCCAGGGGAAATGATTGAGTCAGGAATCTGCACTACCGATAAACATTCCTGGAACTCAAAGCACTTTACAATGCCCTTCTACGCGCTTCCTCTCTTCTCCAGGATCAAGCTATCCAAGTTCTGTCGGACAACGCCATGGCGGTGGTGTACATAAACCGACAGGGGGGGGGGACAAGAAGCAGGGAAGCAATGCGAGAAGTGTCAAAAATACGTCTCTGGGGGGAGGCCAACGCAAGGGCCATCTAAGCCGTATTCATTCCAGGAGTGGACAACTGAGAGGCGGACTTCCTCAGCAGGCACGACCTCCATCCGGGGGAATGGGGCCTTCATCCTCAGGTGTTTCAACAATTGATTCACCGGTGGGGGTGTCCACAGATAGACCTGATGGCTTCTTGTCTCAACAATAAGCTACACTGTTATTGTTCCAGCTGAGGGATCCGCAGGCTGTAGCAGTGGACACACTGACAATGCCATGGACTTACCAGTTAGTTTACCTGTTTCCTCCAATCCCGCTCATTCCAAGAACCCTAAAAAGACTCAAAAGGGAAAGCGTTCAGGCAATTCTAATTGCCCCGGATTGGCATCGGCGGTTCTGGTATGCAGACTTCCTGACCATGTCTTTGGAAGAACCCTGGCATCTGCCGCTTCTAAAAGGATCTTTTTCAGCAAGGACCATTCGTCTATCCAGACTTACAGTGGCTACGTTTGACGGCTTGGAAGTTGAGAGGGAGATTCTAGCCAGAAAAGGTCTTCCCTCAAGGGTTATTTCCACTATGGTACAGGTTCGGAAAGTGGTTACGTCGAAACAATACCACCGTATCTGGAAAAAATATGTTTCTTGGTGTGAAGGTAGAAAGGTTTCTCCCGTGGAATGTCGACTTGGATGTTTTCTCCTATTCCTACAAGCGGGTGTGGCTATAGGCCTACGGTTAGGCTTTGTCAAAGTACAGATTTCGGCGCTCTCTATCTTCTTACAGAAACAACATGCAATGTTCATATGCAACTGCCATTCGTACATCCCACGGCTCCGTGGGATCTCAATGTGTTTTTTTCCTTTCTTCAGTCGTACTGGTTTGAATTCTTACAAAGGGTGGAATTGAAGTTTCTCACTTGGAAGACTGTCATGTTGCTGCTGTTGGCATCTGCAAGACATGTCTCTGAATTGTATCTCCAGCTGGATCCGTCTACGTGTAAGACGGAGGGTGAGAGTTTTTACCATTTAGCCAGCCTGATTAGGCAATCAGGAACTGTTACTATTATCTATGCAAAAGGAATTGCTTGATACTTTGTAACAACGAGTGTTCAGTGTAATAACACAAGGAGCCGTTTTGAGACTTTGTAACAACAAGCGGTGATTACTACATCTGATTATTCCGTTTCTCTACAAGCAGTTAGTGGACAATCTGAGAATACTGATTTGCACATCAATTAATAAGTATATCCTCTATTGCACATATTGTGGTTATTATATACGCATGAGAGCTGATCCATATTTTATTTTAGGTGCATATAGAAAGCCGGCTTTTGAAAATAAGAATTAAGTTGTTAAATTTATATATGCACATGATAGCTTTTTTATTAGATTAAGAATTTTATGTGGTTCCGTCTACTAATTAGAGATTTATGTGATTAATCTAATCCGGAATAAAAAGGTGTTTTTATGTATACATGTGAATTCACTTTATTTGGAGTCTGGAAGGGTCTTAAATAGCGCAGAGTGTTTTTTTCTTATATTGTCTAGCTGGTAATCCCCCTTTCTTAAAGGGGAACCACTGATTTTGTGCTTACACTAGCACAATTAACATTCAGCCGCTGATTAATATCTGTATTCCTATTAACTATTAAGGTTTGTTTTAGAATAAATATAAAATTTAAAATTTAGTACTAGCGCCGTGAGACATTCTTGTATGAAGATGTTGCTGCTGTTGGCATCTGCAAGACGTGTCTCTGAATTGGGGGCCTTATCATGTAAGAGCCTGTATTTGATATTTCATGAGGATAGGGCAGAACTCAGGACCTGGCCTCAGTTTTTGCTGAAAGTGGTGTCAGCTTTTCAGGTGAATCATCCGATTGTGGTTCCGGTGTTGGCCGACGCTTCAGTTTCCCCAGAGTCCTTGGACGTGGTGAGGGCTCTGAAGATTTATGTCAAGAGGACTGCTCGTCATTGGAAATCTGACTCTCTGTTTGTCCTTTATAATGCCACCAAGATTGGTTGTCCGGCTTCTAAGCAATCTATTGCTCGTTGGCTCAGGCTGACCATTCAACAAGCCTATACTTCGGCAGCTCTGCCTTTGTCGACGTCTATACAGGCCCACTCAACGGATCAGTGGGTTCTTCCTGGGCGGCTGTCCGGGGTATCTCAGCCTTACAGTTGTGCCGAGCTGCTACTTGGTCTGGTTTGAACACGTTTGTAAAGTTCTATAGGTTCGACACCTTGGCCAAGGATGACCTTAAGTTTGGTCAGGCTGTTTTGCAGGGGTGTCAGCACTCTCCCATCCATTCTGGGAGCTTTGGGACTTCACCACGGAACTAAAGTACATTCCCTAGTATCCACTAGGATGTTAGAGAAAATAGGAATTTAATACCTACCGGTAATTCCTTTTCTCGTTGTCCGTAGTGGATACTGGGTGCCCGCCTCAGTGCTTCGAATTCTGCTTACCTAGCATAAGTGTATGTGGTTGGTCCGTTGTTGCGGTCCCTTTTGCATGTTTGGTTAGCTTTGCTATCCTTTGTTGTGGTTGGTGTTGCTATCCTCTGTTTCGGTTAGCACTCCTATTCTATTATGGTTGTATGTTGGCTCGTTGCCTCACCGCTGTTTCTATATGTGTATATGTTTCCTTCGCTAATGGTATGTCAGTCTCCTCGGGCACAGTTTTTCTAGACTGAGTCTGGTAAGAGGGGCATAGAGGGGAGGAGCCAGCACACACTAAAGGTTTCTTAAAGTGCCAGGCTCTAGTGGACCCAATTCATACCTCACGGTACTAAAGTACATTCCCCAGTATCCACTACGGACTACGAGAAAAGGGATTACCGGTAGGTATTAAATTCCTATTTTTTTTTTATTAATCCCAACACCAACAGCCCTAACCTTCAGAATAGACTTTTTTTTGTTGACAAAGGCCCACATTTTTTTGTGTGAAATGACTCATCTATGGAATCCAACCCCATGATGATCAAGGACTGGCTGGCACTATTGTGGGGGAACCCTACACTGTGCATCCCAATGTGCACCCCACCCTGGCCGCTAAAGCCTAGTGCTGGTTAGTTGAAATTTTTGGGGAACTCTATTAATAGCCTAGGCTTAAATTTACTAGCGCTGGTTATTAACTTTTTTGGGGGTAACCATGCTGTTTTTATTATTTTTCTATTTTTTACCAAAAATAATATATAGAAGGCAGCCTGGATCCTAGGGATCTGTGTGGTGGTATTGAGGTTTAGTGATTGATGGCGCTTTCTGTTTAGAAAGATGGTCAAAACGATCTTTATTAAATACAATGGTTTTGACCATCATCCTGCCATAAATCCGTTGTAGATAACTTTGGTTCCTCAACCCTGGCAAACCTGCTACTCAGTATGTTTAGCCCTCAGATTTGACAATGTTTGTCATTTAAAATATATAATTTAGCTTATTTAATACCTCACCTTAATAATTAGAATATGCTGTGTCTGTTTAACCCATATCAAATAAAGTTTCTGAATTTTATACCTTTGTGACCAGAAAAACTTTCACAACTTTAAATAAGTAGTACGTTTTAAGCTATGTTATAAACCTAAGTATATTTTATATTTTTCTTTTTATAACCAGGGCCGTCTTTTCGTATGGGCTCAATGGGCTCTTGCCCAAGGGCCCCATGAGTAAAAGGGCCCTAGGCTGATAGCTGAGGGTCCCCTCTTTCCAGGGGTACCAGATTTTTAAAAATCGGCCCAGGGGAACCGGAGATATCCGACTTTAAAGCAGTGGTCCCCATCCAAGCCTGTTAATTGTTCTTCCCAGACAGATTTCTCGGGTTTTGTCTGTCTTAGAGTTTCTCGGAGGGTGCATTCCAAAAGCTGAGACTCTCCCCTTTCAATGGACACTAGCAGCTTGTCTCTACTATGCCCAGAACCAGCGATATCAGCCTTCAAGCAGCTGGTCTCTGCTCCAGCTCCAAACGCCTAATATGCAGTTTTATATATTTGTTGGTGGATTGCTCTGGCTCCTGAAGTCTGATCCCCAAGTCCCCAGTATCTCCTAAAAGGTGGGACACTCATTTTTTTTTTATCCTATTAAAGCTAAGAAATCTGTTTCCAGGAACTGGAGATATCTGCAGTAAAGCAAGCTGCCCTGACCCCCGGAAAATGATGAATATTAAGCCCAGTCCACTATCCGCCCCTCCCCTGTGTATTAAACACCCCCTACCACCCTGGAAGTCATGTACCAGGGCCACTTCATTCAGCACAATGCCCCCTTCTACAGTTTAGTGTTCTCCTTCCCGGCCCATTTGTGCAATAAAGGAGTAATTAGCAGAAATTATTTCTCCAGGTCCTAAATGCTGAGTGAAAGATAGAATCCCCCTACCCCCTGCGGAACATCAAAGATGCCGCTGATAGCACCCCCCAACCCAACCGCTGATGGGTGGGTAGGGGCCCCAGTGCAATGCTGTGCCCAGGGGCCTAAACTGCTGTTAAGACGGCCCTGTTTATAACGGAGGATTCTCATTCAATAGCAAATCTCAGAGGTTCTCTAATACGATCCTCAAAGCACTCCAATGGTTCAGGTTTTAAGTATATTTATGCTTGGCCACAGGTGACTCAATAAGCACCTCAGTCAATTTGATTATACTATCTGTGCTGAGCCATAGATATACCTAAAACCTGGACTGTTGGGGTGTCTTGAGAACCACGTTTGAGAAGCTCTGGCATATCCGAATAGTTTGAAATTTGGCTATACAAACAAAAATGATCAGAAGTTAGAAAAAAAACAAACCATCTAATCAAAGAAATGCTACGTAATCTTCTAACATATATTGAGATGCATTTTCTTTATTAGAGGTTTTGGCTGCTTGTGTTGACTCTGCTTTTCTTCCCCATTAAGAGATACATTTTATAAATATATTTATAATATATTAAGAGTATTTATAGATATATAGAAACAGAACTTTACATATCAGTGACATTTCAATACTTTGGATGACCTTAGTATAGGCGCACAGCACTTTAAACACAGGATACTGTGAGTCCCTCCTTTTCTGTATTTTGGGGGGGATAAGTGTAAAATATGTATCATGTATAGGTAATACAGTATATGTATCTCGCTAATGAGTACAAATGTGATGCCTTTTTACCTCCCAACTTTTGATTGCGGCAAGAAAGGACATCCGCACGCGCCCACCCGAAAAGGGAGCGTGGGCAGCGGTAAAGGGGGTGGCTTTGCGGGAGGGGGCACCCATTTTCATCACAGCTCTGTGAGCTGCTGGCATGTCCCCTCTCCTCCTGTCTGCATTGAATAGACACTGTGCGCACGTGCACAGCGTCTATTCACGGCTGCTCTGCAGAGCAGCGAGTGCAGGAGCCTCCCAACTGCCCACCCCACCGCGGGACACTGCGGCCCGCGGATGGGACAGCTGGACAGTCCCAGAAAAACGGGACTGTCCTGCGAAAGTCGGGACAGTTGGGAGGTATGCCTTTGGTCATACCTCCCAACATGACCCTCTCCAGGAGGGACAGAATGCTCTGCTCCTGGACTACCCTCTTAATTTATGATTGCCCTCACCTGTGCTGAAACACCTTTCTTATCCATTAACCTGTTCAATACAGGTGCTACCAATCACAAATTAAGAGAGAAGTCCAGGAGCAGAGCATTGTGTCCCTCCTGGAGAGGGTCATGTTGGGAGGTATGCTTTGCATAAAGGTGGCGCCCTTGAAGAGGACAAATTTCATTTTTAACAATAGTTTGTACATTTGGACATTGGTATTCATTTTGATGTCACAAGGTGACCTAGGCTAGGTGGAACCAAAATATGAGTTCTTTACATACTTGCCTACCTGACCCTCTCCATGAGGGAGAAAATGCTCTGTTCCTGGACTTTCCTGGTAATGTATGATTGCCATCACTTGTGGTGAAACACCTTTCTTATCAATTACCTAGCTCACCACATCGCTTCTCGGCCTTTTGGCTAAGATCAAGTGTAGTACCTGCTCGAGGGAAACACAGGGTGGAGTATCTGTTCTTACACTAGGAGCGTGAGAGGTTCCTAGATGTGGAATGGAGAAACATCCTGTGGAGTACCGTGCTGGGGTGTGGCGGGCCCCTGGTCGAGAGCGGAGAAAAACTGGGCGTATCCCTACTTCGTAAGATTTAACAGTACCTTACGTTGGATCGGGAACAGTCTGGTTTAGTATCTACTCTCGTACTGGGGGTTGACCCTGGCATGAGCAGGTATGAAGCTTGGTCTGGCTGAGAGGCCGGGAGCTGCTTCGAAGCTCGAGGTGACATGTGCCCTTAGGGTGAAAACCCTGAGGGTGCCTTAACTTGCACTGGTGCTGGCGCCTTGCACTTTAATGGCACTTGCACAGACACGCTCCCAACTTCTGTTGCACTCTTTCCTTTGCCCTGGCCTTTTGGCTAGGGCAAGGACAATTTTTTATCCCCCTCCCTGGCCTTCTGGCTGGGGCTTATTTATTTGATTGATTGAGCACGGCACTTATTTTTTCGTTTCGTTTGTCACGTCCACGCTTTTTTGTTGGGGTTTAGGTGAGACCCTTATGGGCCGCCCTCTCCTCTAAAGTTGCTGAGGTCCTCTACACGGGGGGAGGACCAGACGCAGTTTTCGGTCCCCAGGGGGAAGCCTCGGCCAACCCTGGGGACACACGAGGGTCCCTCTGCGCTTCGGCAAGGGGGGACCCACAGTCCCTTTTTTCCCTCAGTAGGCCTTCTGGCTCTGAGGGTTAGGGGAGTAACGGGGCCCTTCTCCTTTGGGAGAGGGTCCAGCACGTTTGGTCACAGACACTGGGTGATGAAGCACCGCACCTCGGGCTTCAAGTAGAAAAAGTATTTTAAAAAAAACCCACAGGTGATGGCAATCATACATTACCAGGAAAGTCCAGGAACAGAGCATTTTCTCCCTCATGGAGAGGGTCAGGTAGGCAAGTATGGTTCTTTATATTATTGGTTGAACTATACCTACAAAATAGAGCTAAGTAATTCTGCCATCTCATATCTCCTGCATTAGGTTTTTCAGAAATATGCCTGCTATGGAAATTTGCCTAAACCATGAGGAAACAGACATTTCTGCATGGTTATAGGATTGATAAATATCCCCCTAAATTGATTATCACTGTTCACTGTGCTACAGACAAAAGATAATTCTATTATCACTAATTAGTCATTTAACCTGACTTAACACCTAGTAACACTAATTACCTGTCTCTTGACTGGTTTGCTTTAAAATACTGTGACAAATAAATAAACAAACAAACAAACAAACAAACAAACACTATACTTAATACTATACTAACATCTGAAAGAATCTCATAGTTTAATGCTTCTTTGTGGATAGCAAGAAATGAAAATTCAAACTTAGTATAAACATATGTAAAAATTACTAATTTGTTATTTTAGTAATTACATTGCTTTCATGTAGACAAAAGAAAGCATTTGCCTGAAGCAACCAATATCATTATCTTACCATTTGCTTTCCCAAATGAAAGCTCATTTGCTGGCTCTAATTAACTGAAATGTTGATTTCTGGTACTTTTTCTTGATACTTTAGTTCAGACTAGAATTAAAGAAAGGTATGAATATTAATTAACATCATGCATGATATAATTCAGAAGGTAAGGTATAAATTACTAATATTGGTACACAACTACATTGTTTAAATGAAAATGAAACACAACTAAGGATATTTTACATTAAAATAAAAAGTTGCATTTCGTAAGGGGCAATCCAATTAAAATCAATGCCACAACTTGTCGCCATTCAGAGCATTTCCCAGCAGCTACAAACATCACAGATCTTCCTTTGCAACCCCTAGAGATGCCAAGAAAACCTGCGCTGTTCCTCATCCATAATTATCCACAATATACACATCGCCGAGAACTGACTTGCTCTGATCGAGCTGCATGTAGTAGACAATTTTGAGTATCATGGTTATAGTGACAACTATATAACTTATATGCAAAGAAGAATTGCTCTGCCTGATGCTACCACAATAAAAGCTGTTGCCTCAATTAAATTGTCAGTATAGGAGTATTCCAAAATGGCTTCTGCCTAACACATATATTTACTTATCCAGAAAACACGCAAGGAGCATTTCTGATTAGTTTTCATACTAGTGCAGTGTTTCCCAAACCCAGTCCTCATAGCCCACTCACAGTCCAGACATTGGACTGATTTAGCACAGATGGGTAAATCATATTGACTGGGGTAATTACTATGCCATCTGTTCTCAAGCATGGATATACTTAGTACCTGGACTGTGAGTGGCTAGGAGTTCCGGGGTTGGGAAAGACTGCACTAGAACATAACATAAACAGGTTACAACAAGATATGAAATAGGGCTGATTAATCCCTATGCTGCCAGCCTTTCAGTCTCATCCTATTCTGTGAGGTGTGTCTGGTATGCATCTGGAAGGCACACACATGTACTGTAGGAAATACAGCCAAATATAGGAGATTATAAAAGCAACTGCAGATGTGTCATAAATGATCATATTTATGTTTACAGCTAATGCTATGATATTTAAAAAACAAAAAACAAACAATAACTGAAAATATATTCCAGCAAATGTTTACAGAGAAAGTATTTTATTTTATTTCTTAAATCTATAACCTATAAAAAGTAAAAGGATGTTGGTTAAATCATTTTTTTGGCACATTGGTTTTATACCTCTTAAGATGGCCATACACTACGTCAATATCATGTACGAATACACGATATCGACGCATCATTCGGCCCATCACATGCACATGATCAGGCTGACAGAATTTTAACACACCCATACAACTTAAAGCCCTAATTAGCCTTCAGTGAGGCTAAGGGCCCAAAGACCTTAACTGGGCCTAAGTGGATGGGGAATCCACCCTCTCTTCTCACATCCAACCTCAGGACCGTAAACTGGTTCTAACCAAAAGCTCTCAGCAGAACCAACACAATATTCCAGGTGTTTTAAAACACATAGGATGGTATTCAAATGATATATCACGCCCAATCTCCTTTCTAAAGTGATCCCCGTTATCGCGCCCATAGTAATCAGGTTTAGCTGCGTAAAGGGTTGGGTGCCCATCAGAGGTGTATCTAGGGGTCCGGGCGCCCCTGGCAAGTAAGAGACTGGCGCCCCCATATTTGAAAAAGGGAAGGATCATGTGCAAAAAAGGGGCATGATCTTGTGGGAAAGGGACATGACCACACAATAGTACTCCCAATTAAAATTACGTTTCACAGTAGTACAGTAGTAATCCTTGTCACACTGTGGAGAAATCAGCAGTGCCTGGCGCGACCGAGGGACACCGCCCGGCGATTCCACCCGAAGCCAGGGGGTATAATCAAATATTAATGGCAATGAAAAGGTATCTCTGCTCACTACCTAGTAGTGGTAATGTAGTGATATATTAAGGATAGTATTCTAGTAGTTTATTTTGAGTTTCTTCACTGTGGTGCATTGCAGTGCCGGACACCGGTGCCAGCTCCTGGCTGTTGTGTGAACCACCTGCCCTGGCACTGCCATTACTAAGTGATTCCACCCCCTGACAAGGGTGGCAACACCAGAAAGCACCCCCTTCCTCAGCCAGTGCACCTGGTGACTGCCATCCTGGCCAATGGGTACTGTAGGTAACCTCCTGTCCCGAGCACATAGCCATAGTCCCCACATCCTTCCAGCATAGAAGTAGTCCCCATTCCCCTCCCAGCACATGGCCGTAGTCTCCATTCTGTTCCCAGCACACAGAAGTAGTCCCCATCCCCCTTCCAGCACATGGCCATAGTCTCCATTCTGTTCCCAGCACACAGAAGTAGTCCCCATCCCCCTTCCAGCACATAGCCGTAGTCTCCAACCATCTCCCAGCACACAGCCGTAGTCTCCATCCCCCTTCCCGCACATAGCCGTAGTCTCCGTCCCCCTTCCAGCAAATAGCTGTAGTCTCCATCCCTCTCTCAGCACATAGCCATAGTCTCCCCCAGCACATAGCCATAGCCCCCATTCCAGCACATAGACATAGCACCTATCCCCCTCCCTGCACATAGGCATAGTCTCCCCCCTCCCTGTACATAGCCATAATCTCCCCCCTCCCTGCACATAGGCATAGTCTCCCTCCTCCCTTCACATAGGCATAGTCTCCCCCCCCCCTGCACATATACATTATACAATCTTCCTCCCTGCACATAGCCTTAGTCTCCCCTCCCTGCACATACTGTAGGCATAGTCTCCCCCCTCCCTGCACATAGACATAGTACGCCCCCTGCACATAGACATAGTCTCCCCCATCCCTGCACATATCCATAGTCTCCCCCCCTGCACATAGGTATAGTCTCCCCACTCACTGCACATAGCCATAGTCTCCCCCCCTGCACATAGGCATAGTCTCCCCACTCCCTGCACATATCCACTTTCTCCCCCCCTGCACATAGGCATAGTCTCCCCCCTCCCTGCACATATCCATAGTCTCCCCAACCTGCACATAGGCATAGTCTCCCCACTCTCTGCACATAGCCATAGTCTCCCCTCCTGCACATAGGCATAGTCTCCCCCCTCCCTGCACATAGCCATAGTCTCCCCTCCCTGCACATAGGCATAGACTCGTCTCCCCCCCTCCCTGCACATATCCATAGTCTCCCCCCCTGCACATAGGCATAGTCTTCCCACTCTCTGCACATAGCCATAGTCTCCCCTCCTGCACATAGGCATAGTCTCCCCCCTCCCTACACATATCCATAGTCTCCCCCCCTCACATAGGCATAGTCGCCCCACTCTCTGCACATAGCGATAGTCTCCCCACTCACTGCACATAGCCATAGTCTCCCCCCTGCACATAGGCATAGTCTCCCCACTCCCTGCACATATCCACTTTCTCCCCCCCTGCACATAGGCATAGTCTCCCCCCTCCCTGCACATATCCATAGTCTCCCCCCCTGCACATAGGCATAGTCTCCCCCCTCCCTGCACATATCCATAGTCTCCCCATCCCTGTACATAGGCATAGTCTCCCCCCTCCCTGCACATAACCATAGTCTCCCCTCCCTGCACATAGGCATAGTCTCCCCCCTCCCTGCACATATCCATTATCTCCCCTCCTGCACATAGGCATAGTCTCCCCACTCTCTGCACATAGCAATAGTCTCCCCTCCTGCACATAGGCATAGTCTCCCCCCTCCCTGCACATAGGCATAGTCTCCCCCCTCCCTGCACATATCCATAGTCTCCCCTCCTGCACATAGGCATAGTCTCCCCCCTACCTGCACATATCCATAGTCTCCCCTCCTGCACATAGGCATAGTCTTACCCCTCCCTGCACATAGCCATAGTCTCCCCTCCCTGCACATAGGCATAGTCTCGTCTCTCCCCCCTCCCTGCACATATCCATAGTCTCCCCCCTGCACATAGGCATAGTCTCCCCCCTACCTGCACATATCCATACTCCGCCTCCTGCACATAGGCATAGTCTCCCCCCTCCCTGCACATAGCCATAGTCTCCCGTCCCTGCACATAGGCATAGTCTCGTCTCCCCCCCTCCCTGCACATATCCATAGTCTCCCCCCCTGCACATAGGCATAGTCTCCCCACTCTCTGCACATAGCCATAGTCTCCCCTCCTGCACATAGGCATAGTCTCCCCCCTCCCTACACATATCCATAGTCTCCCCCCCTCACATAGGCATAGTCTCCCCACTCTCTGCACATAGCGATAGTCTCCCCTCCTGCACATAGGCATAGTCTCCCCCCTCCCTACACATATCCATAGTCTCCCCCCCTGCACATAGGCATAGTTTCCTCTCCTGCACATAGGCATAGTCTCTCCTCCTGCACATAGGCATAGTTTCCTCTCCTGCACATAGGCATAGTCTTCCCACTCTCTGCACATAGCCATAGTCTCCCCTCCTGCACATAGGCATAGTCTCCCCACTCCCTGCACATAGGCATAGTCTCCCCCCTCCCTTCACATAGGCATAGTCTACCCCCTTCCTTCACATAGGCATAGTCTCCACCCTCCCTGCACAATGTCTTCCTCCTCCCTGCATATAGGGGGTCATTCCGAGTTGTTCGCTCGTTATTTTTTTCTCGCAACGGAGCGTTTAGTCGCTAATGCGCATGCGCAATGTCCGCAGTGCGACTGCGCCAAGTAAATTTGCTATGCAGTTAGGAATTTTACTCACGGCATTACAAGGTTTTTTCTTCGTTCTGGTGATCGTAATGTGATTGACAGGAAGTGGGTGTTTCTGGGCGGAAACTGGCCGTTTTATGGGGGTGTGTGAAAAAACGCTACAGTTTCTGGGAAAAACGCGGGAGTGGCTGGAGAAACGGAGGAGTGTCTGGGCGAACGCTGGGTGTGTTTGTGACGTCAAACCAGGAACGAAACTGACTGAACTGATCGCAGATGCCGAGTAAGTCTGGAGCTACTCAGAAACTGCTAAGAAGTGTCTATTCGCAATTCTGCTAATCTTTCGTTCGCAATTTTGATAAGCTAAGATTCACTCCCAGTAGGCGGCGGCTTAGCGTGTGCAAAGCTGCTAAAAGCAGCTTGCGAGCGAACAACTCGGAATGACCCCCATAGTCCTCTCCCCTCAAAGAACATATCCGTAATATGTATACCTAGTGTGATGAGCTGGGCATCACCTGGGGTGAAGGATCACACAGAAGGCAGGAACACCACATTTCCGAAAGTGAAAGTAAACTACAACTCCCAGCAACCCTTGCTTGCAGGAGCTCCCGACAGCAAGGGTTGCTGGTAAGTGTAGTTTATTTTCTCTTTCTTCACTAGTGCATTGCGGTGCTGAACACCGGCGTTTGTTCCTGAATACTGTGCGATCCTCCAGCTCAGGAGATGCCACTACTAAGTGATTCCTCCCATTGGCTGAGGGTGGCACTGCCAGGCAGCGCCCCCTCCTTGGCTGGCGCCCCTGGCGAGTGCCATCCTGGCCAATGGGTAGATACACCCCTGGTGCCCATGCTACTCCACAGGGTAGCGAGCTGAAATGATTATACCACGCCTGTCAGCAGAAACAGAATAGGTGTGAAAAGAGGTAAAAATAATTGAATACCGCCCATAGGGGGTAATTCCAAGTTGATCGCAGCAGGAAATTTTTTAGCAGTTGGGCAAAACCATGTGCACTGCAGGGGAGGCAGATATAACATGTGCAGAGAGAGATAGATTTGGGTGGGGTGTGTTCAATCTGCAATCTAAATTACAGTGTAAAAATAAAGCAGCCAGTATTTACCCTGCACAGAAACAAAATAACCCACCCAAATCTAACTCTCTCTGCAGATGTTATATCTGCCCCCCCCTGCAGTGCACATGGTTTTGCCCAACTGCTAAAAAATTTCCTGCTGCGATCAACTTGGAATTACCCCCATAGTTGTTTGCCTCCCAACAACTTCCATTACTGACTGCTATGATGGTGAAATGATAAGTTTGCGTGGAGAGGAGACTGCTTCAGTGTTGGCAAAGGGATTATGTATGATTCAACGACATTAAGAATATTACTGGCCAGAATGTCGATAGTTTAATATCGACTACAGAATGCGACGTGGTAGTAATATTATTTTCAAGAATTTTAACTGTATCGGCAGTATAACTTTAAACATGATGCAAACACGTTTAACATGCTTGAAATAACATTACTACTATATATGTAACATAACAATCAATAATTCTGTTATCTATGTGGAATGTAGTTATGTGACTGGCGGTCACATTAGCGACGCCGGGATTCCGAACACTTGAACGCCCGACAGTCGGCATGCCGACTAGCAGGGACTATTCCCACATGTGGGTGTCCACAACACTCATAGAGTGGGAATAGAACCTCAAGTCTTAAGTCTGCTACTTAACCCACAGTCCTGAATCTATGCCAGAGTCTTACAACAGTCCTGCAGCTTGGATTTTCAGATCTGGTCTGCCAGCCTCCTGCCTCTCTGTTCTACCAAAGTCCTCTAGTGCTAGTGCTAGGTGACCCAGGCAGGGGGTCGTGACCTGCATTTGTATATCTGTGTGTGATTGAGTCTCTGCATCTGTATACAGTGAAGAAGCTACAGTTTTTTTCCAATACAAGTTCCATTGTGCTCTGTATATAGGGGGTCATTCCGAGTTGTTCGCTCGCAAGCTGCTTTTAGCAGCTTTACACACGCTAAGCCGCCGCCTACTGGGAGTGAATCTTAGCATAGTAAAATTGCGAACGAAAGATTCTCAAAATTGCGACTACACACCTCTTAGCAGTTTCTGAGTAACTTCAACCTTACTCGGCATCTGCGATCAGTTCAGTGCTTGTCGTTCCTGGTTTGACGTCACAAACACACCCAGCGTTCGCCCAGACACTCCTCCGTTTCTCCAGCCACTCCCGCGTTTTTCCCAGAAACGGTAGCGTTTTTTCCCACACACCCATAAAACGGGCAGTTTCCGCCCAGAAACACCCACTTCCTGTCAATCACACTCCGATCGCCTGAACGAAGAAAAAGCCGTGAGTAAAATACCTATCTGTATAGCAAATTTACTTGGCGCAGTCGCAGTGCGAACATTGCGCATGCGCACTAAGCGGAAAATCGCTGCAATGCGAAAAAAATTACAGAGCGAACAACTCGGAATGACCCCTATAGACTCAGCGTCATATCAAACGAATCAGCACAGTCTCCTGGTGCATTAAAGTGACATTGCGTTGTGACTAATATGCATTTTCAGCAAAAAAAAAAAAAAAAAGCCCAATGCCATAAGAGTTGCAGAGGACCTGGAGGGCCACTCATGCCAGGCATCTCACGCTGCATTGTATAATGAATCTAGATGTATACAGATACATCTGTACAGTATTGAGTTCTTAATAAAAACAAAAATCTGTAATAGTAACAGAGAAAGAATTAAGACCAAATAGTCTGAAATTGTAAGTTATTTGAAAAAGTGCAAGAGCACCAATAATTTTGGCCATCACTGTAGACTTTGATCAAAGCAACACTATCATGACACGTCCATGAAAAAAAACAAGATTTTATATCACAACGGTATATCAAACTGAAACATGTTTTTTTGTTGTTGTTTACCTGCCACTAGAAGCAGTGCTCACAGCTCGGTACTTTGAAACATATTTTAACAACTGGCTTAATAAATGTAGCAATATTTTGTAACGATAGTCAGTGAACATGTTACATTTTCATCCAACCTCAAAATAAGAAACATACGTCAGTAAAAATCTGCTAAATTAATATAATGCATAAAGAAATCCATAATAGAGATTTTCAGGCACTTCTGATTTCTAAATTCCCATGGGAAACTTCCCTTTCACTTGATAAACACACAGCAGTGGTGCACTCAGGCAGGGTTTCCAAGTACCCAGAACCCCCTCCATCCCAGTGAAAAAAAATTTTTCTCGAAGAATAGAGAAAGCTTGATTTCCCTTTATACACTGACTGCTAGGGATAGCCATTGGTAGATTAATCATCAATAGTCGTCATCGATGTACCATCGGTGGTTAACCTCAATGGTGTAAAACCATTCACCGGTTTCAACAACTAATGGGCATCCCTGTGACATAGATTAGCTGCCAGCCAATCAGATCCTGGGGGCGGGGTTTCGTGGGTCCATCAGGGATGGAGCTAAGCTCCATACCCAGCATTAAGTGGGGGGGCAGTGGGGAAACCATCGCTGGTGAAGAAGCATTGGTTCTCTGCTATCTATGGCAAAACTAGTTGACATTGGGCATCAGCCATCGATTTGTAATCATCAATGGTTGATGGCCATCCCTACTGACCGCAAATAAGAGCTGTTGCACATGTGTACCAGCTACTCAGATTGGCAGAGCTCTTTGTGTACTGTACACAAGCAGATTGACAAGGAGGAGCTGCTGTGCATGCCCAGCTACAGCAGCCCCTCTCATGGGCCTTTGCAGAGCTCAGAGGTGTATTTCCCCTTGGCCAAGATGGCACTCGCCAGGGGCGCTGGCCAAAGAGGGGTGCCATCTGGAGGTGCCACCTGTGGCCAGGGGGTAAAATCACCTAGCAAAGGCTTTACTGAGGGCGCCCCCCTCGACAGTGGCTCTCCCATGCACTCGAACAGCAGCCCCTTACTGTTGCTAGCACCGGTGTCCAACCGTACCACATTACAGTGAAGAAGCTATAAATAAACTACTGCTCCCAGAAGCCCTTGCTAGGGCTACTGAGAGCTGTAGTTTACTTAGAGCTTCTTCTATGTGGTCTGTTTTTCGGGGGATTTACTACAATATGAGTTAAAAACTTGGGGTCAGATGTAATAATGCCCGAGTTCGGTGGCCGTGTGGGATGCCAGCCAAACTCGGATGTTTTTTTAAAGGGGCAATCACTGACAAGGCAAACCCATGACTTGTAAGTGATTGCTCCTTTAAATAAACATCTGAGTTTGGCTGGCATCCCCCACGGCCGCTGAACTCAAGTGTCATTACAACCAGCCCTTATTTTCTCACTTCCATACATAATCCCATCTTGGACAATAAACTCCTTTAAATAGGATCATAATAGATTTTCAGTTGCATAAAACATGTTTTTAAATGCACATAGAAAATATGAATGATCGTTTTGTTCTTAATCAAATTTTTATGTAGTTTTGAAAAAAAATTTTTTAAAAACATCTTTAATGAGTAAAATAGAAGGAAAGCATTAATGCAATAAGACAAATAACTGAAAGCTGGATGCTGTGTTGCCATAAACAAAGAGAAAACACATTTTTTTTCAAATGTAAGCAGTCCTATGTTACAGTGCAGTCTGGACGGGATGCAGTCAGTTTACCTCCAATCAAAATCCCGACGTTCAAAATCCCGACACCAATTGACCGATGGTCAAAATCCCGACAAGGTCAAAATCCCGACATGGACAAAATACCGACATTTAAAATACCGACAAAGTCAAAATACCGACATGTAAAATGCAGACAGGTCAAAATACCGACATGAGTTTTTCATGATTTTTTCCATTGAAACCGACATGTTCATACTTTACCATCCCAGTGGACCTGGAGGGGGAATATAATAGTGTGCCGAGCGCAGCGAGGCACCGAGCCCGAAGCATGGCGAGCGCAGCGAGCCATGCGAGGGGACGCGGTACACTTTATATGGTGTCCATGTTGACTTATGTCGACATACACACAAAAAAACAACAAAAACCGTATGTCGGTGTTTTGACCTGTCGGCATTTTACATGTCGGTATTTTGACCTTGTCAGTATTTTAAATGTCGGTATTTTGTCCATGTCGGTATTTTGACCTTGTCGGAATTTTGACCATCGGTCAATTGGTGTCGGGATTTTGAACGTCGGGATTTTGATTGGAGGTATTTCATACCGATCCCGTCTGGACTATAACATTTACAAATGTTTAGACATTACTTACAAGTTTACAATTTTGCCATTCTTACAAGCTTTAAATGCAAATAATACTGTACTTCAGGGAAAGTGGTAATTAATGTAAGTCTTTTACCTGTTCACTAGCCACTATACGGAAGGTAAATGGACTGGTACCACCAGTTCAAAAGCATTTATGTGGACAGATTATAGTTTTTAAACTGTATACTGTAATTACTTTGGCATGCCTTTTCAAGTTCAGTAGCACAATAAAAGCAGTAATCAAAGCCCATAAAATAAAACTTTGTTATGTAGGGACCTGTGACACTTATCTTTTCCCCCTTTCTCTATTTCATTACAGTTTAAGTGCGTGAGCTTTGCATAGTACAATAATAACATAATAGTAAAAAAAAAATAGATTGAAATTGCCTGAATAACACTTTATTACACTATTGCTACTTATAACCAAAGGCTCTGGGCTCTGCACATCCCATCCCATCATACTGTAGATATGCCAATGGGCCTAATTAAGATCTGGTTGCAGCAGCAAATTTGTTAGCAAATGGGCAAAAGCATGTGCACTGCAGGGGAGGGGGGGGGGGGGGGGGGGGGCAGATATAACATGCGCAGAGAGAGTTACATTTGGGTGGGATATATTGTTTCTGTGCATGGTAGAAAATTTAGATTTCAGTTTAAAAAACACCTCACCCAAATCTTACTCTCTCTGCACATGTTATATCTGTGACCATGGCCGCCATCAAGGGGGGAATACGGGGACTTCTGTCCCGGGCCCGGACAGAGAGGGGGCCCCGCAGTAGGTCATGGACCATCTGTCAGTGGCAGCTTTTTAATTTGGAATGAGAGCCGACCGTGAGCCACTCGCATCTCACAGACCCGCAGCCAATGAAGATAGGCCACCCTGATTGGCTGCTGGTCCACGTGAACTGAGAGAAGCTCACGGTCGGCGCCGGGGGATGTGCTTCCTAGCTGTAGAGCGCGGTGGTGCTTCAAGACCAGCCTGTGTTTCCTTCTCTGTGCCGCTCCTGCTGCCCGCAGACACTGCGTCTTTAGTACTGCTCTGTCACCTCTTTCCTGACCTCTCCTAGGGTGGGATGTCGCTGATAACGTGTCATCGCCGGTCATCGCAATGATGCTAATCGCATATGTACTAACATATGCGATTAGTATCGTAATGCGATGCCAGGGGTGTCCTGCGATCAGTGATGGTCCACAGGAGAGGGTTTGTGGTGGCTTTCGTAACCTCCCAGCCCCAGGAGGTGACGTGTGCAGGGAGTCCCCGGGCTCCTCCTTCTCCCCCCTGCCGCTGGAAGGAGACAAGGCTGTGCTGCGGGGGAGAAGGAGGAGGGGGGTCGGGAGGTCATCGTGAGCAGCACGGTTCGGCGGTGGGATGCGGCGGCGGTGATAAGAAGCCCATAGGCTTCTATAGGGTATCACCATCAAAAGCTGGCGATACCCCTGGTGGCGTAAATCCAGCGATGGGATCTTAGTACATTTGAAAATGCGGTAAAACCCCCGAACACAGGGGTTTTACCGCATTTTTCCATTAGTACATCCCGCCCCTAGTCTGCAGCCAAGCATTCTGCGATGAGAAGAGGGAGAGGAGCCCTGCATCTCCGCATCCAGCATGTTCCCTTCTACCGCCGCAGCGCTCTGACTTCAGCCACAAGAGTGTCATTTCACAGCTGTCTGGTGGGAGATTATCGTTTTTACTGGCTTCCACACTGAATTGGAGCAGAACAGAGAGAATGCTGCAGCTGAGTCCACACTGCCATGTACAGTATGGGGTAAATGGCAACAGGTTTTTTTATTTTATTATAATTTCTGTAGTATTGGGGGAAATAGTAGCACCCCATTGCAGGTGACGTTGTGTGATGTACTTCTGCAATTAGCCTTGTCCTAGGTAAACAATTTGATAGTAATATATTGTCACCACAGCTTTACAGACAAAAATTCCTCCATGCTTGAATGATTGCATGTGGTCTGGGGTAAAATGGGGATTGGTGTCGATGGTGTGGTTACTTGATAATTGAGTCTGAATCCAAGTGGGCTAATGGACCTTGGGGTAGATGTATTAACCTGTAGAAGGCAAAAGGAAGTGATAAAGCGGTGATAAAGCAGTGTTAAGTGCAAGGTGATAATGCACCAGCCAATCAGCTCCTAACTGTTCATTTACATATGGGAGCTGATTGGCTGGTGTGTTTATCATCTTGCATTTATCACTGGTTTATCACTTCCTTATGCCTTCTCCAGGTTAATACATCTGCCCCCTTGTCCCTTCCACTGCCCTTCCGCTCCCTTCCCTTTCCCTTCCCCTTCCCCTCCCCCTCCCTTTCCGTAGCCTAACCCTAAACTCAACAGAGAGTTGCATCCTACTCCCACAACCTAAGCCTAACCTCCCCCGGAGAGTTGCATCCTTCTACCACAGCCTAACCCTAACCTCCCCCGGAGCGCTGGATCGTAGTGCCGGAGCCTAACCATCCCCCCGTGCGCTGAATCCACCCCCTCATGAGAAGGAGGTGGGTCACATGGAGGTCCTTTAGCCTACTTGGATGTACTTCCATTACATGATTGGTGCAGTGATCCTCAACAGAGGTGGTACATTACTATAATACCTACTTTGGAACAACACTGTGGCTATAATTTATCTTTGCTTATAATGGACAGCACTAGTGGCAGCTGTAGTGTAGGATATAGAGATGTCAGTAGTGTAGGGTATAGAGAGGTCAGTAGTGTAGGATATAGAGTTGTGAGTAATGTAGTGTATGATATAGAGGGGTCAGTAGTATAAGGTATAAAGAGGTCAGTAATGTAGTGTATGGCAGAGCATCTCAAATGCGGTTCTCAAGGCACCCCAGTGGTCCAGGTTAGGTATTTCTATGGCTTAGCACAAATCATTAAATCAAATTCACTGAGGTGCTAATTAAGTCACCTATACTTAAAACCTGGACCGTTGGGGTGCCTTGAGGACCGCATTTGAGAACCTCTGGTGTAGGGTATAGAGGGGTCAGTAGGGCACAGTATAGAAGGGTTAGTAATGTAGTGTAGGATATACAGGGCTGAAGGGTTTACTGTAGTGTATAGATGTGACCGTAATGTAGTGTTAGATGTAGAAGGGTCCATAATGTAGTGTAGAGTATGGAGGGGTAAAAATACTAATCGCAGAGATTTGATATGTGCCATGCCTTGCGCCACGTATCGTTATGCTTAAACAGAGATATATGTTTAAAGGACATTTTTTGTCTGGGCTCCGCTTGGTCTAGAACTTGCCCAAGTTAGTAACACAGTAGGACTTGTTTTTATTGCTGAGTAGTGTGTGGTCACTGAATAAGCTGTGTGTTAGGACAGTGTTTGGTTTCATGTTCAGAACATTGGATCCCTGGATTAGCCTAACCAATCTGCTTCAGAACACCATTAAACTTGTTCAGAACATTAAAACGTGTACCCTCATCGGCTCGCTTCGCTCCGGGCGAGATGGCTCGCTCCGTTTTAACAGATAGATGTCCACGTGGACAGTAAAACTGCTAGCCCAGGGGTCCTATGTTCTGAACTTGGGAAGAGTGTTTGATATCACAGTGTGACTTGCTACTACTCCTAGTTATCATGCATTCACTGAATAAGCTGTATATTGAGACAGTATTCATAATCAGAGTGTGACTTGCTATGTGGGCTGCGAACAGGGGGGCCCTGTCTATTTTGTTAGTTTCGGGACCCACAATTTCTGATGGCAGCCCTGTCTGTGACTGCTCGTGCTATACAAGGTAAGGAGTCAATTAGCCAAGGACTGGTATATGGAGGGTAAACTTGCAAATCACAGGGACTGACAAAGTCTAGCCGCTAAACAGGCAGAGGTCTGATACACACAGAAATCTAGGATATGCCACAGGGAGAGAAACAAAGGGGGTAATTCCAAGTTGATCGCAGCAGGAATTTTTTAGCAGTTGGGCAAAACCATGTGCACTGCAGGGGAGGCAGATATAACATGTGCAGAAAGAGTTAGATTTGGGTGGGTTATTTTGTTTCTGTGCAGGGTAAATACTGGCTGCTTTATTTTTACACTGCAAATTAGATTGCAGATTGAACACACCACACCCAAATCTAACTCTCTCTGCAAATGTTATATCTGCCTGCCCTGCAGTGCACATGGTTTTGTCCAATTGCTAAAAAATGTCCTGCTGCGATCAACTTTGAATTACCCCCAAAGAGAGGTAGAATTACAATACAGGTTGAGTATCCAATATCCAAAATGCTTGGGACCAGAAGTATTTTGGATATCTGATTTTTCCGTATTTTGGAATAATTGCATACCATAATGAGATATCATGGCGATGGGACCCAAGTCTAAGCGCAGAATGCATTTATGTTTCATTTACACCTTATACACACAGCCTGAAGGTCATTTTAGCCAATATTTTTAATAACTTTGTGCATTAAACAAAGTTTGTGTACATTGAGCCATCAAAAAACAAAGATTTCACTATCTCAGTCTCACTCCAAAAATTCCATATTTTGGAATATTTGTATATGGGATACTCAACCTGTAACAAGAACAAAGGGGCCTATTCATAAAGCAGAGAAAAGCCCTATTTTTCAGAAAACAGGGCTTTACTCTGCTTAGTGCTATTCACAACGCGGGTTACTGTTGAAAAGTTCCTGACATCTCCAGTGCTACCCCCTCTCTGTGCCTGAATCGCATCACCATACTTAAGTATGGTGAGTGCGATTCATGAACGGATGTAAAGCTCAGCTTTCCGCTTCACCATAGTGTTCAGATTTGCCATATTAGGATAGCTCAATGTGAACATCAGTGTGGAAACCACAGGGAAGCTCTAGGCTTCCCTGCTCTCTGCACAGCACCCCTGCTGGCTCCACCTCTTGAACTCCCAGCATCCCCTGCAGCCTCCAGGGATCTCAGCCACCGGTGCATGTGCAGAAGGGACCCACTGACTGACTCAGAGCACCGCAGAGTGGACCGCAAAAGAAGACAGCACTGCTGGAGCTCGTGATACCAGATTGCACTGCTGGAAAGGTGAGTATACATAAATTACTGCTTATCAAAGCTATATATAACATCATACTGATACGATGTATAGTGATAAGTAACCATTTTTTTTTCATTATGTACATGAATACACCCCTGAGTTCTGTGGCAAGGCTACAGAAGTCTCCGTGGAGCTTAACTAACAGAAAATCCTGCTTGAATTGACCTTCCACGTAACCTCAGCGATCACATGACCACAAGTTGAAATTTCCAAAAGTGCAGCACAACCCAGCCCTATATGAACAATAACATGGATCTGACACTAGCATCAGCAAGATTCATGCAGAAAGTAGGCAAAGCCAGGGGACAGTCGCTGATGAACCTAGTAAGGGAAAATCGGATGTCACATGCAGCGATTTGTTACACTGTCATCATTTAGTTTAATTTGGTAAAGTAAATTGCTAATTTTTAGTAACCAGAGATAATCGAGAGGACTTTACCCATGGTGGTGCCAAGGGCCACATATATATAAGCTTACAGGCATTGGGGCTACCTGTGCTACATATATATTAATGCTAGTCTGTGTTTGATGAGATCTACAGTATAAAAGCCCCACCTGTAAAATTGGAGGGCGGTGGGAAGGTTGTCTACACTCTCAGAGGTCCGAGAGGAGTCTGCCAAATTTCTCCTTTAAATTCTGGGGATGTTGGTAAGCATGGGCAGGGGTTGCGGTCAAGATCCCGCCGGATGGGATCCCGGCAATCGGAATACCGACATCGGGATCCCGACCGGCACAATCCCGACATATTCTCCCTCTGTGGGTGTCCACGACACCCATAGAGGGAGAATAAATTAGTGTGCCCGCAAGGGGCTACGTTGCGCTCGACCCCCTGTTGGGATTGTGCTGGTCGGGATCCCGGTGTCGGTATTCCGACCGCCGGGATCCCGTCTGGCGGGATCTCGTACTGATCCTATGGGCACATAGTTTCAATGTATTATCTAAACATTAGCATTTTATTCAGTTATTATCCCCTACATCCCCCACATATGTTATACAAGTATTAGCTATTATTTGCACACGCCAAAAGATTAATATACCAGAAATGGTTTTCATACCCCAATAGCTGTTGCATAAAAAGGAGGAGGATGCAGCAGTGTTTGGACTTATGCAATTTGTACTGTAGAATTTTTTCGATGGCATATAACAAGCATTTGCAAACTTTAGTAAAAGTCGGAACACTGTTTTTCCTGCCAAACACTGGCTTAGTAAAGACTGCATGCAATAACCATTATCTGGAATGTCATGGGTATATCGGTTATCTGACATTCTGCTTGCATTACATGACCATCATTCCTAATGATTAGATGTATTAATATTTTGTCTTACATCTTCACTGTCACTGGAATCTATTTCTTCCATCTTTGGCTCTTCCTCACTGACCGCTTTCTGTAAAATATCATCCAGCCATCTTAGATCATGAAGAGAAAAAACACACTCCATTGCCTTCCGTATACCAACAAGGGCCAAGAGCTAAAATGGAGTAAAATAAGACATAGGCTTTAGATTACATGCAGTTGCAGCAGACGGATAGTACACTCACTTAAGGCTTTGCGGTTTAATACATCACACTAAATTTTACCATCCCAATTTCACCTTATTGCGTACAAAGTTTATATTTACAATTGAAGTTTGCATCCCATACCTACCACAACATCATCAATCATCAGTAATAGGCAAACTGAGAGAAGGAAAGCAAGCACTGTACATAGACATATGGAGGATGGGGACGGGGGAGATCCTAATTATGTCAGGCCAGCATTGCACATTTTCCTGCGCAACTCTTTGGGGTTAAATGGAAAATGCGCAATATTAATTGCTGGAAGGTGCCAGGGTTCTGACCATATCTCCATGACCATCACTGCTAATTGAATTTCCCCCTTAGTGAGTATGCTCTCCTCCATTTTATATGCTGATGAGCTAACGGTAGCCAATGGAAATTTAGAACCATGATTCATAGGGCCACAGCAACCATCTTGTGAGTTCAGATGTCTGGGAAAAAAGCTGATGCTTTTTATCTTACATCTCATTGTTTGAGATGCTTTTTATAATGGTCTATAGTTTAAATCTGTACTTCGCAGAAGTCGGTAGACTTACAGGGGCCTATGTCTCAAACCTAACTTAATTGTTAATCATGCTGAAACAGCACTCTCTGTATTAATAGCACTAAATTAAGTAAAACTGCTATTTATTTAAGCCTATAATGCAGGAGATATTGCAGTTATCTCATGTTCTAACAACAGAATCAGAGCACACCGCAATCCTAATACAATGCATTAGATCCATCATCCTCCTCTGGCTCACATTGTGCATACGTGTTCTAAGGTTACACATGTGCAGTAATACTCCTGGGACAACATCTGGCAGTGTAAACATTCCCGCTATCATTAATGGTGAAAGCATAGCTTCTAGGATTTCCTGAACAGCTAGTTACTGTAGTCCTGGCTGGGGGCATATACAGTATAAAAAGCCCCTAAGTGTATTCCCAAACTGTCACAAATAGTGGACATAAAGAATGGTAGGTTTCAGTATACTGTTCTCAATTTTAATACATAGGCCCCTTCATATACTTTCTTTCGTAAAAATGGTAATTCAGACCTGATCGCTGGGCTGCTAATTTTGCTGTCCTGCGATCAGACAGTCGCTGCCTACAGGGGGAGTGTAAATTTGCCGTGCAAGTGTGCGATCGCATGTGTTTCTGAGCAGCAAAAATCCACTTTGTGCAGTCTGTGCTCAACCCAGGACTTATGGGGTAATTAAGATCTGAGGGCTGATCGGGGCCGGAGCTGACATCAGACACCCTCCCTGAAAACACTTGGGCACGCCTGCGTTTTCCCGAACACTCCCAGTAAACGCTCAGTTGCCACTTACAAACGGCCTCTTCCTGTCAATCACCTTGCGAACGCCCATGCAATCGGATTTTTGGCACCATCCTGTCGCTGACCGGTGATACCCATTGTTGCTGTCCGACGCACGTACGCATTGCAGTACATACGCATGCACAGTTAGGATCTGATCGCCCGCTGTGCGAATACACACAGCAGCGATCAGATCTGAATTATGAAGGAGGCTTGTGAAGCAATTTCCAGCAGATTCACGTTCATCACCACGTTAATATACAAGTGGACACCTATGCTAATGGTGGACTGGTAAATATCATTGCTCATTTTACAACAGCCTGCCTGAGGAGAATAGAGCTTACATTTACGTGCAAAGCCCTTAGAGGACCGGACTTTTACATTTAATCCTAGGAGCAGATGTGCATAATACATGAATTTTTTATGTGTTTAAACTTTTATTCATTTTTATACTCTTATATTCATGGTGTATTAATAAAACCTATTTTTACAGCTAAAGCAATCTATCCATATATATATATTTTAATACTGTACAGTGCTGCTAGATTGTGTTTGTATATATACAGTAGATCTGAATTACCCCCTGAGTGTGAACCATATGAGCCTCTGATGGTTTGTGTTGTCTAAATTTAGGGCCGAGTGAACGACAACGGATCTTATGATTCTAACCAAGGGCACACAAAAGGTTTATTTTCCTCAATATAAGCCCAGTAGGTAACTGCAAACTAAATACAAGAACAAAAGTACAATTCAAACACATGCTATGGGATAGGTTCAGAGTCAATAAACAGGTCTAGGTCAGAAGTTTGTATAAGGTCAGAAGAAACTGGATTAAATTCCAAGAAGTCAAACAAGTCTAAGGGGGAGATCTAGCTTGTAGAAAGATAAAGTCTAACGACCATATTACAGACACAGACTGTAAAATGTCCGTTAGAAGCTGATAGGTTGGTTCTTTGTCTCTCTCCAAGATTTGATAAAACAGTACTCTAGAAATGTATCTCATTATGGGCGGGATGTACTAAAACGGGGGGGTTTTACCGCATTTTCAAATGTACTAAGACCCCACCGCCGGTTTTTCGCCATGCAGGGTATCGCCATCTCTGGATGGCGATACCCTATAGAAGCCTATGGGCTTCTTATCGCCAACCACCGCAACCTGCCCCCTCCGCAGACGCCTCCCCCCCCGGCATACCTTCCTCCAGTCAGCCCTGGTACTGTAAGTTAATCTCCTCCTCCCCCTAGCAACGCAGCCAAAGGTCCTTCCGGCTGCAGGGGGGAGGAGGAGGCGCCAGGGACAGCCTGCTGCTGCTTACCGGCGTGCGGGCAGTGTGGAGACCCCTGGGAGGTGACAGAGACCCCCCGCAGACCACCTTACAGGTATCGCGGGGGGCCTCCATCACCGCATTGCGATATTGATTGCATATGTGAGTACATATGCGACCAACATCGCTGCGATAAGAAGTGAGGGGCGGCGATGTATCTTAATACATCCCGCCATGAATTTCACAGCTCATATATTTCTCCTAATAGTTTTTTTGCTATTATGTATTTTTGATGATTCTCCTTGTTCTAAATGTCGACAACTCTCCGCTGATCTTTATCATTGCTTTAGGACTTGCCCTTTTATTAGGCGATTTTGGCTGGAGGTCTGGCATTTTGCTACTACACACTTATGAAACTATGACCAGTTCACTCCAGAAAGGGCAATTTTAGCCTTCTACAGTACATCCAGGCACTAGGGTTTCTAGAGATGTTAAGAAATATTTCCTGAAAATCTCTTTGGCTGATCACAAGACCATTCCGCATCTCTGGATCCAGAGTACTCTGCCAAGCCTAGAAATGTTTGAAAAAAACCATATGGATTGGTTGGAAGCATCTTTCCAGAAAGAGATCCATACAAAATGTTTTTTTGCTACATGGGAGAGTTTTATAGATATTCTACCTACTTCCACTAAAGAGGCTAATTTTCATTGTTTCCGTAGCACACCTGTGGTATGAGACATGTACCTTTCTCCAGGATCCTCCAATTTCTTTTTAAGAGGTTACAGTGGTTTGACTTGATTCCAGGCTCCCTCCATTTAAAGTACCTCTATATACATTGAATTTGCTATTGTTTGGCCTCTAATTTCTCTTTGTTGTAGTTATGGACACTGGGGTATTTTTTTTGTAAGATTTTGTTTATAAATGAATGCATCTATTGTATTTTTCCTTTCTTTAGATGCTTCAATAAAGAGTTCTGCTTACAATGACTGTCAGTCGAGCATTATAATGTCTTACAACTTTTATATTTTTCTCATCATTCATGATATTCCTAATTTTGGTATTTGAGGCCCTATACTGTAGGGGTGTCTTTTTTGTAATTGTATGGTTTTGGAAAGACCTATTAAAAGTACTGGCAATGGCTAATCTCCACTCCTCTGTAAAATCAAGTAATTTTGTAACCCCCAGTCTATTTCAAATATCCTAATACTGCATTATTTCTTGATTTAACTGTGAGCGCAATAGCTGCATCTAGCCACATTCATCTCACAAGCCCACATTCAGTAAAGACCACCTAGCTCTATCCATCAGAAGGAGTAAACATATAAACTGCTACAGATGCCACCATGCCCAGCTGTTTCAACTGGCTCAAAAGTATGAGCTGATAGATGGACCAAGTGGTTCATATCTGCTGTCAAATTCTATGTTTATATGTAACAAAATGGTCAGGTGACATCTCAACCAAAAAAATGTAAAACATTTAATATGGAATGTGTACCAGCAGATTTACAGATTCTTAATTAATTACTTTTATTGATATTTGCCTTCCTTAATATGATATTGTAGTCTGTCATCTCATTCTGTATTTGTTAGTCTGCCCTCTAGTATTTCATGTTCATGTGTCGACCCATTGTAAAATGATATCATAAGAAGAGAGATGGGTCAAGAATAGAAGTATTTCACTTTTAGTCCTACAAGTGTGTGTGAAAAGCTTTCTCAGTGTCCTTCAACTGGCTATATAATCATATTATGCCAATAATGACTTTACTAATGTATATTTCTGGAAATGATTTAATGCTACTCAGTTGCTCAAGACCCCTTTCTATAGAAGACAGCATAGCACAGCACAGCACAGCACAGCACACCCACTCTGTCTGCCAATCACCCAATGGGGCATACTGTATGTAAGTCAGGAAAAGAATGCAATTTAATCAGAGTAGAAAGTGGCCGCCGCTCTTAAAACTCCAAAGCAAACAAAACCCCTGGGCCTGACGGTTTTACCATATTTTATCTGTAATACAAGTATCTGTCCAGGAATTGATCCCACATCTTCCACAGGTGTTTACCTATTGCAGGTGAAAGATTCCATGCTACCACTAACTGGTCTGTGCTGGATTAAGGGGGTCCACATACAAAAGTCATACAACGTGCTCGCAGATGATGTACAAGTTTACCATTTAACAGCAATAGGGAGGGGGGTGGGTGCAGGTTTTCTGGTTTAGCAGATGGTTATAGACCACTTGTAACAAGTGAAATGGTTTGTTTGGACAGATTGAGCCTTATTTTGTGTTGCATGCAATGTTACAGTAATTCACACATACAGCAATCGTACGTCCTGCATGAGTATTCGCCTGGGAGGGCAGCTGTTATCACTATTAACAGAACTTATACCTGCCCCATGCTAGGTGAAAATGATGCAACTGAAGAAAGCGCACATTCTACATATGCACAACTCTCAATAAGTTGAAACGGGTTGGGTGCGAAATGCCGGCGCTGGGGATACCGGCAGCCAAAACATCGACCGCGGAATCCCAATGGTGAAAATCCTGACAAGGTAGGTAATTATATTTCTTACCTTTCCCCAATACCCCCCTAACCCTCCCTTACTGCAGCCTACCCCTCCCCCCCCCCCAGCAGCCTATCCCTAACCCTCCCCTTTGGTGCCTTAACCTAGCCCCACTTCCCGCAGCCTAAACCTAGCCCCCCCCCCCCCTCCGAAGCCTAACCCTAACTCTCCCCTTTGGTGCCTAAACCTAGCCCCCCTCCCGCAGCCTAAACCTGCCCCCATCCCTCTCCCCGCAGCCTACCCTAACTCTCCCCATCGGTGCCTAAACCTAGCCCCCCTCCCGCAGCCTAAACCTGCCCCCATCCCTCTCCCCGCAGCCTACCCTAACTCTCCCCATCGGTGCCTAAACCTAGCCCCCCTTCCTCCCCGCAGCCTAGGGTTTTATTTTAACTGCCCTTCCATTGCCTATTCACCAGACCTCCATTTCCAGCTAGGGATCCGTAGGCTCTCGAGAGACTACAAATTGTATTTGTATAGCATTTATTACACAATACAGTATGGGATAGAGTTAAAAGCATATACAGTTCATGGAAACCAGTAAGAACCAGCACTCTATGGGACCAGCTGATGGTGCTGCTCATGCCAGTGTCTTAGGAATCACAACTCTTACTGGAAAATGGGTATGGATCATTAGGTCGACAGTTAATAGGTCGACCCCAAATGGTCGATATGAAAAAGGTTGACAATTAAAAGGTAGACAACGGAAAAGGTTGACAGGTTCAAAAGGTCAGCACATTAAAAGGCCATGAAAAATGGTCAACACAAAAAAAAGTTGACACTTTAGTTTTTTGGGTGTTTTCACCAACAAAGCACAGGGAACTGTATTCTCTTGCATGGCTTGCTTCGCTCGCCATGATGCAGGCAAGGTGTCTCGCTCATTGCTATTCCCAGTTGTAGTCAATGAAAAGGTATGCGTTTTATATACCGCCCGTTGGGATCACGGTAGTCGCAATACCGACGCCGTAATCTCAACAGGGGTACAATCCTGCTGCCGGAATACTGGCGATGTAGGTGATTCTCCCTCTGTGTCCATGACATCCATAGAGGGAGAATAGAACCTTGGTCGAGCGAAGGGGCCTCGATGCGCTCATCCCGCTGCTGGCATTCTGTCAGCCAGGATGCCGCTGTCGGTATAGTGACACCTGGCATCCCGTACGCTGGGATCCCGTACCGATCCCCATGAAAAAGTATGACAAAGTATGAAAAAGTTGAGGAAATAAGAAAATACGATTTTAATTATCTACCGGTAAATCCTTTTCTCGTAGTCCGTAGAGGATACTGGGTTTCCATTTAGTACCATGGGGTATAGACGGGTACACTAGGAGCCATGGGCTCTTTAAGAATTTGATAGTGTGGGCTTGCTCCTCCCGCTATGCCCCTCCTACTAGACTCAGTCTAGGAAACTGTGCCTGTGGAGACGGACATACATTGAGAGAAGGATAGACAAAGATAGTGGTGAGATTCCGAACCAGCACACACAAACGGAGGAAAGCTATGCTAACCCAACTTTAAACAGGAACAGCAACAGCTGAACCAAACAACAATACTTAACCAAGTAACAGTGCAGGAATAACGAAGCACCGGGCGGGCGCCCAGTATCCTCTACGGACTACGAGAATTACCGGTAGGTAATTAAAATCCTATTTTCTCTTACGTCCTAGAGCAGGCATTCCCAACCTCGGTCCTCAAGGCACACTAACAGTGCAGGTTTTAGTGATATCCAGGCTTCAGCACAGATGGATAAATCAAAATAACTGAGGCACTAATTAAGTCACCTGTGTTCAAGCCAGGATATCACTAAAACCAGGACTGTTAGTGTGCCTTGAGGACCGAGGTTGGGAAACACTGTCCTATAGGATACTGGGGTTCCATTTAGTACCATGGGGAAGTACCAAAGCTCCCAAACCGGGTGGGAGAGTGCTGAGGTTCCTGCAGAACTGATTGACCAAACTGAAGGTCGTCAGAGGCCAAAGTATCGAACTTGTAAATCTTAGCAAATGTGTTCAAACCTGAACAAGTAGCTGCTCGGCAGAGCTGTAAAGCCGAGACACCCCGGCAGCCGCCCAAGAAGAACCCACCGACCTAGAACAGATTTCAGAACCGGCAAGCCTGCCGTGGAATAAGTATGCTGGATAGTGAGCCTGATTCAGCGTGCAATGGACTGCTTTGAAGCAGGACATCCAATCTTATTGGGATCATAAAGAACGAACAGCGAGTTGGATTTCCTGTGACGAGCTGTCCTCTTTACGTACACATTCAAAGCCCTTACAAGATCCAAAGACTTTGAAGTAGCAGAGGTGTCCGTAACAGCCGGAACCACAATAGGTTGGTTGATGTAAAACGCGGACACCACCTAAGGAAGGAATTGCTGACGAGTTATGAGTTCAGCTCTGTCCTCATGGAAAATTAAGTAGGGGCTCTTGTGAGACAACGCGCCTAGCTCCGACACACATCTCGCTAAAAGCCAAGGCCAACAGTGTGACTGTCTTCCACATAAGATATTTAACATGTACCTTCTGTAACAGTTCAAACCAGCCCGATTGGAGGAACTGCAGCACCAAATTGAGATCCCATGGCGCCGTAGGAGGCACAAAGGGAGGATGGATGTGTAGAACACCTTTCAAGAACGTCTGGACCTCAGGAAGAGAAGCCAATTGTTTCTGAAAGAAAATGGACAAGGCCGAAATCTGGACTTTTTTGGAGCCCTGACGTAGGCCCACATCCACATCTGACTGCAGAAAAAGCAGGAAACGTCCCAGATGAAATTCCACTACAGAATATTTTCTGCTCTCACACCAAGAGACGTATTTCTTCCAAATACGGTGGTAATGTTTAGACGTTACCCCTTTCCTGGCTTGAATCATAGTCGGGATGACTTTGTCAGGGATGCCTCTCCTGGCAAGAATCAGCTGTTCAACTCCCATGCCGTCAAACGTAGCCGTGGTAAGTCTTGATAGATGAATGGGCCCTATTGCAGAAGATCCTCGTGAAGAGGTAGAGGCCATGGGACTTCGAGGAGCATCTCCAGGAGGTATGCATACCAGGCCCTTCTTGGTCAGTCCGGAGCAATGAGAATTGATTAAACCTTTTCCCTTTTTATTCTTTTCAGAATTCTTGGGATCAGAGGAAGTGGAGGAAACACGTACACATCTGATAGACCCATGGAGTTGTCAGAGCGTCCACTGCCACTGCCTGTGGGTCTCTCGACCTGGAACAATACCGCTTGAGTTTCTTGGTGAGAAGAGAGGCCATCATGTCGAGCTGTGGACATCCCCATCGACTTGTCAGGCACCTGAACACCTCCGGGTGAAGTCTCCACTCCCCCGGGTGCAGGTCGTGTCTGCCGAGGAAGTCTGCTTCCCAGTTGTCTACTCCCAGAATGAAGACTGCCGACAATGCCGCAGCGTGTTTTTCTGCCCAGAGGAGAATTCTTGACACCTCTGACATTGCTGCTCTGCTTTTCGTTCTGCCCAGTCAGTTTATGTACATCACTGCCATCACATTGTCCGACTGGACATGAATGGCCCGATCGTGAAGAAGAAATGAGGCCTGCAGAAGGGCGTTGTATGTAGCCCTGAGTTCCAGAATGTTAATTGGAAGGACGACTTCTTGACTTGACCATCTTCCTTGAAACTGCATCCCCTAGGTGACAGCTCCCAACCTCTGAGGCTTGCGTCTGTGGTTAGCAGAATCCAACTTTGAATACTGAACCGTTGGCCCTCGATCAGGGGAGAAGTCTGTAGCCACCACAGAAGGGAGATCCTGGCCTTTGGCGACAGACGGATCCTCTGGAGCATGTGAAGATGTGATCCGGACCATTTGTCCAACAGATCGAGCTGGAAGGGTCGTGCATGAAACCTTCTGTGCTGAAGAGCCTCGTAAGAGGCCACCATTTTTCCCAGAAGGCGAATGCATAGGTGCACCGATATCCGGGTTGGCTTCAGGATATCCCGAACCATCGACTGGATTACCAATGCCTTTTCCAACTGAAGAAAAACTTTCTGCAACTGTGTGTCCAGTATCATTCCCAGAAATGGGAGCCTCCGAGTTGGTTCTAAGTGAGATTTTGGAAGATTTAGAATCCAGCCGTGATCCAGGAGTAGTTTGGTTGTGAGGCCAACGCTATTCAATAACCTCTTCCTTGACAAAGCCTTTATCAGAAGATCGTCCAGGTACGGAATTATGTTCACTCCCTGCTTGCGAAGGAGAAACATCATCTCTGCCATCACCTTGGTGAACACCCTCGGTGCCGTGGAGAGACCAAAAGGTAGGGCCTGGAATTGGTAGTGACAGTCCTGCAGTGCAATCTGTAGATAAGCCAGCTGAGGCGGCCAGATCGCAATGTGAAGGTACGCATCCTTGATATCCAGAGACACTAGGAATTCTCCCTCCTCCACTCTCAGAGACTCCATCTTGAATTTAAACACTCATAAGTACGGGTTCAACGGTGTTAGTTTCAGAATTGGCCTTACCGAACCATCCGGTTTCGGTACTACAAACAAGTTGGAATAATGGGGGTCATTCCGAGTTGTTCCCTCGCTAGCAGATTTTAGCAGCATTGCACACGCTAGGCCGCCGCCCTCTGGGAGTGTATCTTAGCTTAGCAGAATAGCAAACGAAAGATTAGCAGAATTGCGAATAGAAAATTCTTAGCAGTTTCTGAGTAACTCCAGACCTACTCACAGATTGCGAACAGCTCAGGTCGTTTCGTTCCTGGTTTGACGTCACAAACACGCCCTGCGTTCGGCCAGCCACTCCCCCGTTTCTCCAGACACTCCCGCGGTTTTTCCTGGCACGCCTGCGTTTTTCCGCACACTCCCAGAAAACGGCCAGTGTCCACCCAGAAACACCCACTTCCTGTCAATCACACTCCGATCACTTCAACGATGAAAATTCTTAGTTCGGACGTGAGTAAATCTACTAAGTTTTGTGCTAAAATACTTACCGCATGCGCACTGCGTACCATGCGCATGCGCATTTTTGCCTTAATCGCTCCATTGTGAAAATCGGCAATGAGCTAACAACTCGGAATGACCCCCAATATCCCTTGTTTTGGAGATGAGGTGGAACTGGAACAATGACCTGCATTTGTACCAGTTTTTGAATGTCATCCTGTAAGGTTATACTTGCGTCCTGTGAAACTGGTAAGCCTGATTTGAAGAATCTGTGAGGTGGGAGTTCCTGAAACGCCAGTTTGTTACCCTGGGAAATAAGAACTATGACCCAGGAATCCGGGCATGATGTTGTCCAGATGTGACTGAATTTCTTTAGTCAGGCTCCCACCTGTGTTATAATCCTGAGCATATTACTCATGTTTTGCTAGTTATTCTTATGATTTACCTTTGCCTCAGTTTGTGGAACTACAGGTCACAGCTAGCTCCTGCATAGTTGTCTCCCAGTGGTACAGCTCCTGCATTCAGCAACTGACTCCACAGGTGTCTGCATTCTGTAATTATAGCTGGTTACCTGAAACCTACTATTCAGCTTGTCAGCCTGCTCAGTCTGCACTGCAGCTGCACGATATATCAATTACTGGGGGCCTGTCTGGTGCTCACAGCTTACTGGTCCAGCCTGTTCTTTTAAGCCTCTCAATCCCAAGATGCCTTGCCAGTTTAGCTACTTCATACGGGGTTCTGCTCTCTGGTTCCTCTCTGGTCTCAGTTCATCTGTCCAGTGGGTTTTGCCTTGTTTCTGCATTAAATTCCAGCTTCACTATCTTCCTGCCGAACTTAGTCTGCTGACTACCGTTACCCTGTCTCCAAGTGTCTGCACCCCAGTCCGTCCATGTACCGCTACCTCCTGTGTCTCTCCTAGAGTTCCTGCTGTTGTTCCATCTCCACGGCCCCAGTGTACCATCTAGCCGTGTGCACCCTGCCACCTTCTCCAGTTCCTGTTTGTTCCTGCGTACCCCTGCGGTTTGTCATATACATCTGGACTATCATACAACACCTCTGCCATAACGCTAGTCCAGTTCAGGTATCAAGTGACCCAGACAGGGGGCCACGACCTGTGCATCGGGAGCCGCAAAGCCCATATCCCCTTGCGGGGTTTCCTGGTGAAAACCTCCTAGCGTGTTAGACTCCGCGCCTCTGTTCTGGGTAACGTCAACCATTTGGTACCTGATCCCAAATTTCGGATTTTGCACCAGATCCTGACAATCTGCCAGTCTTCCAGGCATTGCGGTCAACCATCATGCTGAAGGCTTTGTGGAAGCAGAGCTGGAGCTCTGTTCCTGAGAACCGGCAGTTGCTGGTTTACATCTAGCGCCTCTGTTGGCTGTAGAAGATCCTCTGGCTTTGCCCTTAAACTTGGCAGTCAGAAAGGACTGTAGAGTAGGTCATGAGTAGGTCTTCCTGGTTGGGGGAGGTGCAGAAGGAAGATATGTAGACTTTCCCGCAGTAGCTTTGGAGATCCATTAGTCTAGTTCGTCTCCAAATAAGTCCTCTCCTGTGAAGGGTAGGCCTTCCACACCTTTCCTGGAGTCCCCGTCCGCAGTCCACTGGCGTAACCATAAGCTCCTGCGTGCTGACACTGCCATAGCCGTTGTGCGTGCATTAAGCAAATCCACTTCCTTTATGGCTTCCACCATAAAGTTCGCAGAGTCCTGTATATGTTGCAGGAGTAAAACAATCTCCCCCCTAGAAAAGGAATCCAACCCCTCAATTAGGTTACCTGACCATCTAGCAATGGCTTTAGTAATCCACGCACATGCTATAGTGGGTCTCTGGGCCACCCCAGCAGCCTTGTACAAGGATTTGAGTATAGTCTCAATCTTGCGATCAGCCGTGTCTTTCAGGGAGGCTGCACCAGGGACAGGTAATACAATTTTCCATGACAACTTGGTCGCTGATGCATCCACTATCTGATGCATCCACTATCGGTGGACTTTCCCATTTTTTCCCCTATCCTCAGGAGGAAAAGGAAAAGATGAGATTGACATTTTAGGGATTTGAAATTTCTTATCAGGATTAACCCACGGTTCTTCAAACAGGGTATTCAATTCCTTTGACACAGGAAAAGTGACTGAGGATTTCTTTTTTACATTAAAATATCAGGAACTTTATCAGGAATTTGCAGAACATCTCTGATAGCTTCTATAAGAGCCTATATTCCCTGTGACAAAGCAGCGTCCCCCCTTCTGAATCCACCTCCCCCTCCTCCATTTCTGACCCCTCAGCGTCAGAGTCAGACTGCAGGATATGGGCCAGAGTTCGCTTTTGTGGACAAATGGCAAGGGACCGAGAAGCTTGTTTGGGGACTAAGTCTCTGTTCATAATCTCATCCACACACTGTCTTAAGTATTGCGTCTCTTTCTCATGGCGGGACGATTTATTAGATATATTGGAAATCATTCCTTTAATGGAATCCAGCCACGCTGGTTCAGCCCCGCTAGCCTGAGAGGGTGCACTACACTGAGTACATAGTAGTGAGCTCCCTGGGTAAGAGGAACACTCTGACGTACATGAAACACACTCTTTGCCTGACATATTGTAAATGTGACAGCACACACACACACACACACACACACACACACACACACACACACACACACGAAAGGTTATAAAAACAATTAACCCACAAAGAGCCCTTCCAGGGAGACACAGAGATTTTTTGGAACAAGCACACACCGCTCTTATTGCTAATGCCAAGCTTAGCCGGGTCGCAGACTAAGTACCCAGATTGGAGATTTAGGGGGTCATTCCGAGTTGTTCACTAGCTGTTTTCGGTAGCTGCGCAGCGATCAGGCATAAAACGCGGCATTTCTGCGCATGTGCTGCAATGCGCACGCGCGATGTACTTTCACAACAGCCGTAGTAGTTTCACACAAGGTCTAGCGACGCTTTTCAGTCGCACTGCTGGCCGCAGAGTGATTGACATGAAGTGGGTGTTTCTGGGAGGTAACTGACCATTTTCGGGGAGTGTGTGGAAAAACGCAGGCATGTCAGATACAAACGCAGGTGTGCCGGGGGAAATGCAGGCGTGGCTGCCCCGAACACAGGGCGTGTTTGTGACGTCAAAACAGGAACTAAATAGTCTGAAGTGATCGCAAGCGCTGAGTAGGTCTGGAGCTGCTCAGAAACTGCACAATCTTTTTTTGTGGCCGCGCTGCGATCCTTTCGTTCGCATTTCTGCTAAGCTAAGATACACTCCCAGAGGGCGGCGGCTTAGCGTTTGCACGGCTGCTAAAAGCAGCTAGCGAGTGAACAACTCGGAATGAGGGTCTTAAGTACATTAATAATCGCTCCCCCCCTGCTATGATCCCCTGGTACCTCTGAGGTAATCTGGAGTCACACCGGAAGTGCTGGGCGTCCCGTCAGCGCAGTGGCGTGCGGTGAGGTCAGTGGCTGGTGAGGCACTGCAGCCATAATGTCCGCCGAGTCCTGCCAACGAAACCTACCATCATGGAACCAATGCCCGCTACCGTCGCCATCCCTGATGCCCGCTACCCCCACCACTAATGGCCACTGCCCCCACCGATAGCTTACAAAATCACCCACCATCAACTGCCCAGGCCCCCCGCCACTAATTCGCATCTCAGTCTAATACCGTCGCTGTCAATGCCTGCAGCCAGCCTGCTCAGAAGACTTGTGATGAGCAGGCGGCTAATATATTGTACATTTATATAAAATAAATATTAGTGTTTAGGACTGGGAAGGGAGTGGGAGGAGGACATGAATGCAATTTTGTTGTCCAGGGCTTCCATTAACTTAATAGCGCCGTGGGTGTGGCGCTATTAATTTAACGGAAGTCCTAGACAACAAAATAGCCAACAGTGGGTGACAGGGAGATGGTGACGCCAGGTAGTTGACAGCAGTAGGTGAGAGGGAGAGGGTGACAGGGAGATGGTGACGACAGAGAGGGTGACAGCAGTCGCTGACAGGGAGAGGGTGACACAAGCGAGAAGGTGACAGGGAGAGTGTGATGCCAGGGAGACGGTGACAGCAGTGGATGACAAGGAGAGGGTGACACCAGCGAGAAAGTGACAGGGAGAGTGTGATGCCAGGGAGATGGTGACAGCAGCGGGTGACAGGGAGTGACGCCAGGGACAGGGTGACAGCAGTGGGTGACAGGGAGTGATGCCAGGGAGGTGACAGCAGTGGGTGACAGGGAGTGACGCCAGGGAGAAGGTGACAGCAGTGGGTGACAGGGAGTGATGCCAGGGAAAGGGCAACAGCAGCGGGAGACAGGGAGTGATACCAGGGAAAGGGTAACAGCAATAGCAATGGGTGAGAGTATGACAGAGAGTAGTAAAGGGTAATGGGGATAGGCAGTGAATGACTTATAGTGCTATTTACTTACCTGGTCCTGGGCCTAGAACTGTAGTGTGGCGCTTAAGGGCCCCATACATTAGACCGATAATGCCCGCTTTCAGCCCAATTCGGGCATTCGGCCCGATATATTGGGTGAAATCGGGCATTTTTGGTGTGCTTTCCCCCCGATCCGATGCGCGTTCCCGTGTGCATTGGATCGGATCCCCCTAGATCCGACATATCACGAGTGCTGAACTCGTTATATGTCGGATCCCGCAGTTAATGGATGGGAAAGTAAAAGATACCTTGTATGCAAAAAAAACCGGCATACGATATATCTAATACTATCTTACCAACGGGGAGGATGCCGGGAGGTTGGAGGAAATCTTATATGACATGACGGACCGTCATGTCGTATAAGTGTATAAGAATCAGCATTGGCACACCCCCCCTCCTCGTATTTAAAATAGGGCCAGTGCGTGCAACAAAAATATAGGGGCATGGCTTCATGGGGATAGGGGTGTGGCCACAAAATTATACCAATGCATATTAAGCTGTACAATAGTCTCCATTATTCAAATTACACCACACAGTAGCGCCACTCACACACATTACACCAGGTAGAACCCCTGTCACACATTACGCCAGGTAAAGCTCACTTTTACACAGTATGGCAGGCATTGTCCCCTTTTTACACAGTACGGCAGGCGTTGTCCCCTTTTTACACAGTACGGCAGGCATTGTCCCCTTTTTACACAGTACGGCAGGCGTTGTCCCCTTTTTACACAGTACGGCAGGCAATGTCCCCTTTTTACACATTAAGGCAGGCATTGTCCCCGTTTTACACATTAAGGCAGGCATTGTCCCCTTTTTACACATTACGGCAGGCATTGTCCCCTTTTTACACATTACGGCAGGCATTGTCCCCTTTTTACACATTACGGCAGGCATTGTCCCCGTTTTACACATTAAGGCAGGCATTGTCCCCTTTTTACACAGTACGGCAGGCGTTGTCCCCTTTTTACACAGTACGGCAGGCGTTGTCCCCTTTTTACACAGTACGGCAGGCGTTGTCCCCTTTTTACACAGTATGGCAGGCGTTGTCCCCTTTTTACACAGTATGGCAGGCGTTGTCCCCTTTTTACACATTACGGCAGGCATTGTCCCCTTTTTACACATTACGCCAGGCATTGTCCCCGTTTTACACATTAAGGCAGGCATTGTCCCTGAGAAGGGTGGAGGCACAGGGGCAGCAGAGCCCGCACTCACCTCATGCTCCCCCGGCCCGCGATGCTTGAAGTGGGTGTAGAGGGAGAAGGGAGCACCACCGCCCTGGAGTTTCACTGCTCTGTGCTGCATGGATGTCCTCCAAGTTGCCCAGTGCGGGGAACTGCTGCCGGGTGATCCGCATTGCTGTGGCCAGCCGTAGAGCGGTCATTGCGTAGGCGCCGGCTAACAGAAAGACACGGCACCGGGCACCCCCCTCAGGTCTGTCACTATACAGGGGGACGGGCTGGGGGACGGGCGGACAGGGATGGCGGGGGAAGGTTCCTTCATGCCCCCCTCCCAAATCAAACACTGGCCAATCGATTCCGACTAAAGTGACAGGGGCGTGCTTTCATATGAGCTGAAAGCACGCCCCTGCCGCTTACAGGGATTTTTTCAATGGGTGTTTGCTGTACATCGCCAGGCCCCGCCCCCCGCTTCCGGCCCTGTCACGCTGACATCGGGAGGCACCAAGAAAGGTGCCTCCAAAACACTTTAAAACAGTTTTTTTTATAAAGATAATTATGATTAAAATAATATTAAGGCTAAAGCAGATACTTATGACACAGAATATGTGTCATAAGTATCTTCTTTCTATTACTTTAATCATTATGACAGGGGAGGCACTGCCTCCCCTGCCTCCCCTGACTGCACGTCCCTGCGTCAGCGTCTGTGTCCATTGCAGAGGGAAATGGTGAGCTGCTGGATCCTCTCATAGTGAAGCCCCGCCTCTTCAATGGCGCACAGTCTTCCCGCTTTTTTTATACTGGCTGAGGTAATTTTGTGCTTAAAATGGAGCCAGATCCGTTTTAAGGCTTTGTTTGCCAGCGTGGGTACTGTGTACAGTGTACTGAGACTCAGTTGTGTACTGAGTCTGGAGACACAATCCGCCCCGGTGAGAAGCAGTGCGTCTCCATACCCTCATGCCACCGTAATGGCCAGCGACCCACTAAACGGGACGCCGGCTTAGTACTAACCACTCTTCCTTCTTCTGGCCCTGTTGGGGTGACGGCGTGCTGCGTGAATGTACGCTCGCCGTGGTGTGGCTTGCGAATAGTTCCCTCAGGAGCTAGTGTTCTGTCAGCGGGGAACAGGACTTGGGGGGGGGGGGGGGGGAGACGGCCCAACCTTCAAGAGGTTGGGCCGTCTCCCCCCCCCCTCCCCCAAGTCCCACGAAGTAGGCAGGCTGGTGCCATCCAGACCTGCCTGAAAATAACAAAGAGAAAAATAAATGCAGAAACCTCTTCATGAGCTTCCAGAAGCGTGACCGGCTCCTCTGGGCACATTTTCTAAACGGAGTCTGGTAGGAGGGGCATAGAGGGAGGAGCCAGCCTACACTATCAAATTCTTAAAGTGCCCATGGCTCCTAGTGGACCCGTCTACACCCCATGGTACTAAATGGAACCCCAGGATCCTCTAGAACGTAAGAGAAAAACCCTTTAAAAAACTGTCGACCTTCCAACTGATGGATGCCTGGCGACTGCTCCACCCTAAAGATAGAGACTACACGTTTTACTCTTACCCGCATAATTGCTATACCCGTATAGATTATCTCTGTGTGGACCACAAATCTCTAGACTTTCTTGTCGATGCCTCAATAGAACAAATAGTTGTCTCTGACCATGCCCCTATTACTCTTATCCTATCTTTGCACCACCCTCCCCCGCGCCAATGGTGATGGCGTTTTAATGAACAATTTCTCCGAGACACGGACTGTCGGGCCCAAATTGAAAACACTATTGAGGATTACATTGCTCTTAATCTGACTGACAAGGTCTCCCCGGTGACGGTGTGGGAAGCCCATAAATGCGTGATCCGGGGTAAATGCATCCAACTGGGTTCCCGCCTCAAAAAACAAAAAACTGCATGCCGGGTAGCCCTTCTAGCTAAAATTAAAAGGCTAGAACTGACTCATAAATCTACACTAACTTCTGATGTGTTAGCAGAGCTACAAGAGGCACGGTCGTCCCTAAATAGCTTATTGAATGAGGGCATCCGCAGAGCGTTTCACTGTTGCCGACAAAAATTTCACAGGTGGGGTAATAAACCTGGGAAGCTACTTGCTCGTGCCCTACGAGCTCAAAGATCCCTAATTTACCTTAAAGAGATTAGGGATTCCTCTGGCGTGCTCCATGCCTCTGATAATAAAATGGCGGAGATCTTTCATGCATATTATACTGATCTCTATAATCTGACATTGTTGCGCACCCATTGTGAGCAGTCGGCGCAAGAGAAGGCAGTGGAGGACTTCCTAGAGAGGATTAAATTCCCGTCACTCCACGCAGATGTGACTTCAGCCCTTGAGGACCACTTTACAGATAGTGAACTCATGACTGCCCTGAAGTCCTCCCCGTCTGGTAAAAGCCCGGGTCCCGATGGCTTTCCCATATCTTATTACAAAATGTTTAAGGATAAACTTCTCCCTCTTTTGCTCCGTGCTTGCAATGCAGTCTCTCCACAGGCCCCCTTCTCTAATCAGTCCTTAGGAGCACACATCACAGTCATACCTAAGGACGGCAAAGATCCATCATTACCGTCCAGTTATAGGCCAATCTCCCTCCTTAATGTAGATGTTAAGTTATATGCCAAACTTATAGCGAACCGCCTGAGTTTATTATTGCCAGAGGTGATTCACTCGGACCAGGTTGGTTTTGTTCGGGGCAGGGAAGCAAGGGACAACACCACAAGGGTGATTGACCTGATAGCCCATGCAAGATCAGTTAAGACACCTATGATGCTTCTTTCCATTGACGCTGAGAAAGCTTTTGATCGCATAGACTGGGTCTTTATGGAAGTGGCACTGCGACGACTGGGCCTAGGTGAGGTGTTCTTGCAAAAAATCCTTGCGCTCTATCGAGCTCCCTCGGCGCAGGTGAGAGTGAACGGCCTACTTTCTGACCCAATAATCATTTCCAATGGGACCAGACAGGGATGCCCATTGTCTCCATTGATATTTGTTGTCTGCATGGAGGCTCTGGCAGGGCCATTAGGCGGAACACTGGTGTCACTGGATTGACAGTGGGTAAAAATGAACATAGACTTGCATTGTTTGCAGATGACCTCCTGGCAGTCGTTACAAACCCTGCTGTATCCTTACCTAATTTTATGACAGAATTTTCACATTTTGGGGCATTAACTAATTTTAAGATTAATTTTACTAAATCGACAGCTCTTAATGTCTCCCTCTCTACTGAGCTAGTCTCGTCCCTGAGGGCTGCATTCCCCTTCACTTGGCATCCCACTCACATTACATACTTAGGCATTTTGATCCCCTCCTCTCTATCTACTACAGTCACTTAAAATTATATCCCTTTATTGCGGAAGCTACGTGGGGAAATGGCACAATGGCTCAAACAGAAATTTCCCTGGTTGGGTCGTATGAGTATTGTGAAAATGAATATACTACCAAGGTTGCTATATCTTTTCCAGACTATCCCCGTGAAACACCCCCATCAGTTTCTGGTAGACACACATAAAGCAATTAGCCGATTTGTTTGGGGTGGCAGGAAACCCAGATTCAAGCATAGCTATTTATTTTATAGGAGAGCCCACAGGGGCCAACAGTTACCCATGATATCGGCATATTACCAGGCCACGATCTTGAACAGGATTCTAGACTGGTCACGACCTGGTGCCAGCTCTAAACAGTGGGTAGACTTGAAGAGATGGTCCTCGGGTTTGCATCTACAGGCAGTGCCCTGGCTTAGAACCATTGGCCGCTCCTCCCATTTGACGGTTGGACCCACTTTGGCTCTCTGGAGAGTACTGCGTTATAAATTGGGTCTCTGTTCGTCAAACTCCCTGCTTCTCCCACTTCTTAACAATCCATTGTTTGTGCCGGGTATTGGGGGAGGTGCGGCCGCCAGATGGAAGTTGGCAGGCTTGACTAGGATATCCCATCTGCTTTCAGGGGGAAAGGTTAGATCTTTTGATGAAATCAGGGAGGGCACTGATATTCCAGCAACTGACTTTTGGTTCTATCTCCAGGCCCGTCACTTTATTTTGTCACAAAGGACAGCTACTGCACTAACAGGAGACATCACACCTTTTGAAGCAATGTGTTCCCAATCCTCCGAACCCACCCATGTTATATCAGGTATATATAAAATATTACTGCATGGTCATTTCCCAGGAGTTCCCACTTTTTGTGCAACATGGGACACTGACCTCATACATAGAGGGATAGACATTAATTGGAAAAAACATTGTGAAACTATGTCGCGTTGCTCTACAAGTTTGGAGGTGAGAGAAACACAATATAAACTACTTACTAGGTGGTATCGATGTCCCTCCCATTTGCATAAGTTCTTTCCAACGGTGTCCCCTCTGTGTTGGAGGTGTGGCAGAGAACGAGGCACCCTCATCCACATACAGTGAAGAACTGGGGCATGAAGGGCCCACCAGGGGACTGCATTTATAGGGGCCCATACTTAAGGGTGTGGCCAGCCTATAAAGGGGGTGTGGCCAGCCTCTACAGAGGCTTGAAATACACAATAGTTTAGTGCAGTGTAATGCAACATATCTACCATGTATAATACAAGTGCACAGTCTGGAACCTGATCCCTAGAGGAAGGAGTGGGCACTCAGGCAGTGGGGCCTACCGGTGGTTTCCCTGGTACCCCTGTGGGCCAGTCCGACCCTGTCCACATATGGTGGGACTGCCCTCTGATTGCTGTCTTTTGGGACAGGGTTATTCAAATTTCCTCCGAAATCCTGGGGTTTCAGGCCCCTACTGGGCTTGACTTCTGGCTACTCTCCCATACTACAATACCACTAGCAAAATATAAACCTTCCCTTCTCAAACATCTTAATAACGCAGCGAGAGCTGTAGTGCCGGTTCACTGGCGGTCTCCGAACCCCCCTGGGATTCGAGAATGGTTCCAGAGGATAGAATTTTATAGAACCATGGAGGATATTTTTCATTCAGTTATGGAAAAACACTCTGACTATGTTGCTACGTGGTCCTCTTGGTTGGATTTTAAGTCTACCTCCTCCTACAAAGACCAGATACCACTAGATTTGCCATGATATTGATTACCTCTATAGACCACTTCACTGAATGGACGCCACACTTGTACTTAGATGCAATTGGTTAGATCTCTTATTCCCCCTCCTGACTCTACCCTTTCCCTCCCTTTGCCCTTTGTCTTGTCTTCTTTATTTTAATATAAGTTGTGATTTCATTGTATTTTGTCGTACCCCTTTTTATTTATTTATTTTTTTGTATACATTACATTATTGATGATCCGCTATTACAACATGTAACATTTGTTGTTCCCTTGACGGTTCTATTGTATGTTATTTTTATTTTATTTTTATTATTTTATTTTACTTTTGTGTTATTGATGTTATACCGATGTACTGCAACACTTTGTTCTCTTGATCCCTGTGTTCATACGATACTGAACTGTTTGCAACATCTCTTTCTTTTGAAAAACTAAAATAAAGAATAAATATAAAAAAAAACCTGTCGACCATCGCCACGTCAACAATAAGCACAACCTTTTGCATGTCAACCTTTTGACCATGTCAACCTAATGCATGTTGACCATTAGGGATCAATCTATTTATTGTTGACCTTATTACTGTCGACCTAAAGACCGGATACACTGGAAAACATAAACGACTTTTTGGTTGATAAAATTAGGTGCAAAGTGATGTTTATTGAAACAAAACTATAAGAGAAGGAAATCCTGTAGTTTGCATATACTAGAACTTGCTCTGATCGGCAGAGCCGGCCCTAACCAATATGATGCCCTAGGCAAGATTTTGGCTGGTGCCCCCTAGCACCACCGCTAGTTCTGCAGGAAATGTCTGGCATGAGTCAGCTGGCAGCTCTGCTAAAGTCAGATGCCTTTTGTTTATGAAAATGCATCTTATTTGCATTACTATGTGGCTAGGATGCACAAGCAGCTTCTGCTGATTAAAATGATATGCAGCATGCTTATATTCTGTGCGCGACTGTGTCTGTATCTGCATACAAAATGCTACATTACAGTGATTTTCAGGAATACACGCAACGTAGCATTTTGTATGCAGATACAGCCGCAGTCGCACATAGAATATAGGCATGCCACATATCATTTTAATCAGCAGAAGCTACTGGTGCACCTAAGCATACCAAATGCCCTAGGCATTTGCCTAGTTTGCCTATGCCTAAGGCCGGCTCTGCTGATCGGGGGTACCCCAGGACTTCTGCTAAGAAGTTTTGACATATCCTTTACTGAAAAATGTGAAGAGATTATTGTGATTGATGTCTTTTTCTAGTTATAGATCAACTTAATTTAGTTAACCTAAAGCATGATCACACCTTGGGCCTAATTCAGACCTGATCGTAGCAGCAAATTTGTTGGCAGTTGGGCAAAACCATGTGAACTGCAGGGGTGGCAGATATAACATGTGCAGAGAGAGTTAGATTTGGGTGGGTTATATTGTTTCTGTGCAGGGTAAATACTGGCTACTTTATTTTTACACTGCAATTTAGATTTCAGTTTGAACACACCCCACTAATTGGTTGCTATGGGCAACATCTACACATTTGAAAACCTGCACTTTAGTAAATATACCCCTATCAGTTCAAGTCATACTTGCCTACCTGACCCTCTCCATGAGGGCCAGATGTACTAAGCTTGAAAAGTGATAAATATCACTGTGATAAAGCACCAGCCAATCGGCTCCTAACTGTCATTTTTCAAACACAGCCTGTGACATGACAGTTAGGAGCTGATTGGCTGGTGCTTTATCACAGTGATATTTATCACTTTTCAGGCTTAGTACATCTCCCCCTGAGGGAGAAAATGCTCTGTTCCTGGACTTACTGGTAATGTATGATTCACCTGTCGTGAAACGCCTTTCTTAATAATTAACTAGCTCACCACAGGTGATGGCAATCATACATTACCAGGAAAGTCCAGGAACAGAGCATTTTCTCCCTCATGGAGAGGGTCAGGTAGGCAAGTATGGTTCAAGTATTGAGGATAGCTGTACTCGAGCACAGGTGACTTAATTAGTACCTCAGTTATTTTGATTTATCCATCTGTGCTCAAGCACAGCTATCACTAGGTATATTTAATAAACTGCAGGTTTTCAGAAGTGGAGATGTTGCCCATCAGATTCTAGCTTTAATCTTCTAGAAGGTGCTAAATAAATAGAATCTGATTGCTTGCTATGGGCAACATCTTCACTTCTATAAAACCACACTATAGTAACTATACCCCTTAGTGTACCTTCAGGACCAATGTTGAAAAAACACTGGCATACTGCTTAAGACCATATTCTTGTTGAGACATCTACTTATCATTTCACTAATTTCATATAGAAAGGCTGGGTACACATTAGACGATATATTGTCAGATATATCGTTCCGACACAGATTGGTATGATATATTAGTCATCTCATCTAGTGCAGAGGTTCTCAAGACACCCTAATGGTCCAGGTTTTAAGTATATTCATGGCTCAGCACAGATGGTTAAATCAAATTGACTGAGGTGCTAATTAAGTCACCTGTGGCCAAGCATGGCTATACTGAAAACCTGGATCGTTGGGGTGCCTTGAGGACCACATTTGAGTACCTCTGGTCTAGTGTGTACCTGCAATCATGCACTACAGTGGGTCATTTCCTGGGTTGTCCCATTGGACATGCTGTACGCACAATGAGATGATCCTGGTAACAATGGCATGCAGGTGAATGTGGCTGAAAACGATATACCGCATGATCATATGATAGATCGTTCAATGTATATGGCATGGACGATACATCATTATTTTGGACGTACCATCGCCTAGGAAACACATCATCTAATGTGTACCCAGCCTTAAGCTTGTTTCCCTATTTTTAAAGAGAGCAGAGATAGAGCCAATGAGATATTCACTATATATACACAGCAGCACAGAATATATCACCAAGAGAATGTGATCTTGTGGGAGGCAATCTCCTGTTCAATTGTATTACTACAGTATATGTGTTAAGACGAGTGTTACCAAGGTGGTCAAAGTAACAGTTAGTTAGTAGATGGAGCAAAGTCCTCCAAGAGCTCAGAGTACTCATATGAGGCACCTATCTGATGCACAAAGGTTACAAAAGCATCACTATATAAAACAATCTTAATTTATACATATAAACAACATACACAGGTATCTAGAACATTTACCATCAAAGGGAAGATAATTGCAGCCACTGTTGATTTCAATATCCATAAAATGATCAAACAAATTATTTGTATTAGGGTAAATAGATGGACTTTCCGCAATGGAACATGGCGCAGATATATTAGGTCAGGCTGGTGCTTAGGCGGAATGAAGAGTAACTTCAGCCGTTCCAAGAACTGGAAAAAATTAAAAATATTATTATAGCAAAATAAAAATGTAATGTTTTTAAGAAAAAGAAATAAAGAGGAAAATATAAGCAATTTATTAACAGATTTGTTTGGAAGTAGTCACATGTAGTCCTGCCACACTTTCACCTTGTTTTCAATGGTCTTAATTTTATGTATCTATCTATCTAGTACAGGTGCACCACCAATAATCGGGCACCCTCTGTTTTGGCACTGTGCCGGATTATTACTTTTGCCAGATTATCGGTGGTATAACATATGGTGGTGTCAGCGTTATCCTTATCCCCCACCTCCCTCCTCCTACCTGTATCTTGAATCTATATACCTGGTATCTATCTACAATATCTAGTATCTATCCAGGGGCGGTTTAAGAGAGGGCCCATGTACAGACTCAGTGAAGCCCCCTCGTCTCTGGCAGCACAGTAGACTCTGACTTTCTTGTACGGCACATCCTCCACCAATTATGCGCTACTATATGTATGTACGCATGTGTATGTAGGTATTTATGTATCTAGCTATGCATATCTATCTGGTATCTATCTATCTGGTATCTATCGATCTGATATATATATATATATATATGCATCCATTTATCCATCTAGTTAGACTGGGAAAGTGGCGCTGCACATTCTCCAAAATGGCTCCTGGTGGCCATTTTGGTAAAGGAATGAAGCATTATCCATGGGGATAATGCTTCATTCCTTTACCAAGATGTCCACCAGAGTTGCTACTATGCATGCATAGCACCATCTTGTTACTGTGTATGAGTGACATCGTGGGAGACAGACATCTCCCCCATAGCTTCAAGAGAACCCTTGACTATTTCCCTGCGATACCAGTATTCTAGAACCCAGCACCGCTACCCGCATCCAGGTGAGTGATCAGAACCCAGCTCCGCTTCATGCCATCAACAAGTGCAGGGTTTGACTGGCCACTAAGGGTACAGGGGAAACCCTTGGTGGGCCCCACTGCCTGAGGGCCTACCTTCTTCTCTAAAGACCAGTACTCACTGGCCGTTGCGGGAGAGATGTGTGCTGAGCAAACCGCCAGAGAGAGATGTGTGCTGAGCGAGGCCAATCTAGCACCAGCGATAGCGATGCGCGGGGCTGCGCATCGCTATCGCTGTAGGGGGTACACACGGAGCGATCAGGCTTAAAATCTTAGCAATCTAGTCAGATTGCTTAGATTTTAAGCAGCGATCGCTCCGTGAGTACCCCCCTTTAGGATCAGGTTCTAGATTGTGCACTTGAATAATACCTTATTGGTTGATTGGGTGAACTACATTTTAATATTTCCAAATATCTATCTATCTATCTATCTATCTATCTATCTATCTATCTATCTATCTATCTATCTATCTATCTATCTATCTATCTATCTATCAAAAGAAGCACCCCTGTCCATATAGAAAGGCATATAGTTGAAATATAGGCGAGAATTCAGTTAGCCCTGATAATTTTTCTCCCCCCAAAAATGCGCGTTTTTTGACTGTTGGTCATTGGTGGTCATTCCGAGTTGTTCGCTGCTTTCATTTGCTGTGCAGCGATGAGGCAAAAAAACTGCACTTCTACGCATACGTATGCATCGCAATTCACACGCATGACCTACTATTATAGCGACCGATGTAGTTTCACACAGGGTCTAGCGAAGCTTTTCAGTTGCACTGCTGGCCGCAGAGTGATTGACATGAAGTGGGTGTTTCTGGGTGTCAACTGACCGTTTTCAGGGAGTGTTCGGAAAAACACAGGTGTGCCAGGAAAAATGCAGGCATGGCTGGGTGAACGACTGTTTAGTTCCTGTTTTGATGTCATAAACACGCCCTGTGTTTATGACATCAAAACAGGAACTAAACAGTCTGAAGTGATCGCAAGCGCTGAGTAGGTTTAGAGCTACTCAGAAACTGCACAAAAAAACGTTGTAACCGCTCTACGAACCTTTGGTTCGCACTTCCGCTAAGCTAAAATACACTCCCAGTGGGAGCGTTTGCACAGCTGCTAAAAACTGCTAGCGAGCGAACAACTCGGAATGACCACCATTATCGGGCTATTCAATTAAAGCCCCGAGGCACCCGAAGCATAATCGAAGATAAATGCTGGGTATCGGGGCTAAATGACAGCCATGGGCGAATCAATTAGCTGTGGTAAATTAAAGCAGCTATTTGAATTCGCTCCATTGGACCTTATACAGTACGGGTTGCATCTATGATGTGATCGCATTTACCCATTTTTCAGCCCAATGCGCACGCACAGGGCCCGATCTGCGTGTGCGCCTACTCTGCCTGATTAACAGGCAGAGCATTCCTGAGACTGGTCGAGGTGGCGAGGTGGCCAGAAAGTGGGCGGGTCTGGGCCATTTTTCAGGGGCAGCCATGTGATGTCACACACGGCCACTGCAACAGGAATCATGGCCGCTCTGCGCCTGCCTGCGTGGCCGGGAGGGGGGGGGGGGGGGTTTCCCTTACTTTGCGAGGACAGCAATGCGATCGCACATCCTGGGCAGCTTCCAGCATGCGATCGTCAGCAGTTGCAGTTTTGAAGCTGAATCAGGTCCATAGTCCTTAGTAGGTAGATAAATAGAATAGAGCTGTGTCTCTGCTTTTCTGATTACTGTCTTTCGTTATTAATTATTTCACATGGCATTCTTACTGGCTGTTTTATCAATTGACCTCATTTTATTTTTATGTTTTAATGATGTAATATATTACATTTTTCACATGCTACCTTTGCTACTGTACTTTTGGATCTTGGTTTTTCTATTCTATTTAATTCATAATTTAGGGCACTTCGATAACCCCTCTTTTCGAGCTGCACCTAAAATGATTTGCTTTTAATTGTCTATATTCTGAGACACTGTTAGCCAATACACAACATACCGGTTTTCTCAGCACAAACTATTTTTGTCCTCAAAAACAAAGCAGCAGGTTAACTGGCTTCTGACAAAAATCAGTGCGTGTGTGTGTGTTTGTGTGTGTGTGTGTTTGTGTGTCCAGACCATGTGATAGGGAATATAGGTTGTAAGCATGAATGGGGCAGGCCTTGATATGAATGACTAAATATCCTCTGTAAATTGCTGTGTAATATGTGTAAGCTATATAAATAGCTACTAATAAATAAATGGACTCAATGGTGTATATTTACTAAGGTGGGAGATTTTTAGAACTGGTGATGTTGCCCATAGCAACCAATCAAATTATCTCTATTATCTGCTAAAAGCAGCTAGCTAAATGGTAAGTAGAATCTGATTGGTTGCCATGGGCAACATCACCAGTTCTAAAAATCTCCCACCTTAGTAAATTCACCCCAATGATTCAGGATCCATTTAAGAATCATTCAGAACTCATCTACATCTATAACTAAGCAAGAATTGCCCGACAACTAGACACTTTACGGACTCCTTAACATCTAGCAGAAGGACTGAATTACTTCTACTAAGGAAACCAAGGCAATTTACAATCACTCAGCCATTAATAACTTGCAACTCCTATTTGGCAGGGCTGTAGCAGGGCGTAAATGCTCTGTACATCGGCTCTGCCCCCAATATGTGATGCTGGGACCAAGGATCTGCTAGGGATACTCCAGACAGGAGATCTGTATTCTGCAGGGTGCAGATCCAGGCAACCTACCTGCCAAATACAGGTACCACAGGTCCGCAGCAATTCCTGGGCCCTGTGTGATGACACCACTCGCTCACGCGCCCCTGCTATTTGGAACTGACTTGTTTCATTGTTTCACAGATGCACTGCAGAAATATTAGCTATATACACACTACAGATAACAAATTTATAGAGAATTAAGTACATACCTGAATGCTTCCTAAAGCAGCCACTCCCATTTGAAGAAAGATTCCATATAACACAGGCATGGGAATATACTAAACAAAAAAACAAATACAAATAATAAAGATGTGGTGATAAAATTCTGGCAAAAACAGAAACACGTGTTGGAAGAATGTGACACATCTAACAACTGTTTCTTCCACTTATTTTAGATTTATTTAGTTTTCTTGCTAAATATAATTTCCTCATTTAGGGCCAGATGTACTAAGCCTTGAAAAGTGATACATTTCACAGTGTCAGCCAATCAGCTCCTAACTGCCATGTTACGGACTGGGTTTGAAAATGACAGTTAGGAGCTGATTGGCTGGTACTTTATCACTGTGCAAAATGTATCACTTTTCAAGGCTTAGTACATCTGGCCCTCAATGTCTCTACAAGAGCCACTTTCCCGATCTTGCTGCTCCCCATCTGCATATCCTACACTCAGCTCCTTTGGCTCCTTTTGCAGCCTCCACAACTTCATCACTGCCCTCCTCACATCATTTTATATAATTGCATCTCAGGTTGGATCCAGGGGCGGAACTCTGGGAGGCAGTGGAGTCGGCTGCCGCTGGGCTCCTGGCCTCAAGGGGGCACATCTCCTCCACTGTCTCCCACTGCCGCTCACCGCGCTGCTGCTGTCTATGAGGGGAGGAGAGCACAGCGTGCGCCTCCCCTGCCCTTCACTCTCCGGTGGCTTCAATTCAGCGCCGGTCCGTGAGCCAATCAGAGCTCGCGGACCGGCAGCTAAGGCTGCCGGTCCGCGAGCTTTGATTGGCTCATGGACCGGTGCATAACTGAAGAGGGACACAGCCGCCGGAGAGTGAGGGGCAGGAGAGGCGCACGCTGCGCTCTCCTCCCCTCACAAACAGCAGCAGCAGCGCGGTGAGCAGCACAAGGGATGGGGGGGGGGTCATGTATATCTGGCACTGGGGGCATTGCTGGCACTGTGGGGACATGTATCCCTGGCACTGGGGGTTATATCTCGCACTGTGGGGACACTGGCATTGGGGGCATAGCTGGCACTGTGGGGACATATATATCTGGCACTGGGGGGCATATCTGGCACTGTGGGGACACTGGCATTGGGGGCATAGCTGGCACTGTGGGGACATATATATCTGGCACTGGGGGGCATATCTGGCACTGTGGGGACACTGGCATTGGGGGCATAGCTGGCACTGTGGGGACATATATATCTGGCACTGGGGGGCATATCTGGCACTGTGGGGACACTGGCATTGGGGGCATAGCTTGCACTGTGGGGACATATATATCTGGCACTGGGGGGCATATCTGGCACTGGGAACACTGGCATTGGGGGCATATATATCTGGCACTAGGGGCATAGCTGGCACTGTGGGGGCATATATATCTGGCACTGGAGGCATATCTGGCACAGGGGCATAGCTGGCACTGGGGGGACACGTATATCTGGCACTGGGGGCAGAGCTGGCACTGTGTGGGGATATGTATATCTGGCACTGGGGCATATCTGGCACTGTGGGGACACTGCATTGGGGGCATAGCTGGCACTTTGGGGACATATATATCTGGCACTAGGGGCATAGCTGTCACTGTTGGGACATATATATCTGGCACTGGGGGCATATCTGGCACTGGGGGGACATGTATATCTGGCACTGGGGGGACATGTGTATCTGGCCATGTGAGGCATATATGTATCTGGCACTGTGAGGCATATATGTATCTGGCACTGTGGGGCATATATGTATCTGGCACTTTGGAGCATATATGTATCTGGCACTGTGGGGACATATGTTTCTGGCAGTGTGGAGGCACCCATTTTTTGACATTTTTATATGTATGTGGCACTGTACAGGGGCATTATGGGTGGTCTTCAGGTTGCCAACTGTCGGGATCCCGGCGCACAGTATACCGGTGCCGGAATCCCGACAGCCGGCATACCGACAGTTTTTCTCCCTCGTGGGGGTCCACGACCCCCCTGGAGGGAGAATAAATAACGTGGCGCGCGTAGCGAGCCCGCAAGGGGCTCATTTGCGCTCGCCACGCTGTCGGTATGCCGGCGGTCAGGTTTCCGGCGCCGGTATGCTGGTCGCCTGGAGCCCGGCCGCCGGCATACCATACCTCACCCGGGCATTATATGTATTTGGCACTGTACAACATGACTAAAAACAGAGTTATGACACAAGGTCAAACTCCTACAAACGTCATAACGAAAGGTGTGCGCACAAAATGGGGTGTGGCTTTGTGAAAACTAGACCATGCCCCCATTTTTGCACACGCGCCTTCGGCGCGCGCATGATACTGGCTCTTGCCCTTGACTACAGATCTTTTCTGGCTCTTTGCATCTGACTGGTTGGCCACCCCTGTCCTAGTATATACAGAGAGCTGGCTGTGGCTACAGCTAGGGGGAGCTCCAGAACGCAGCTCCTGCCAGGCCCTTCCAGATGAGCTGGCCAAGTGATGCTCTCTGTTCTTTCGTTGGGCTGATAGCAGCAGGTAGGCACTGGCAGCACTTGCCTCAAGCTGCACTGTGGGGGTGTGTGTAGTTGGAAAGGGGAGGGGTGCTGGGGGGTCTTTAATGAATGTTGGCAGTACTGTGTTTTATGTGTGCATGTTTAAGCGAGGTGTGTGTGTGTGTGTGTGTGTGTGTGTGTGTGTGTGTGTAAGTGAAGGAAGCATGTTTTTGTGTGTGTGTGTGTGTGTGTGTGTGTTTTTAAGTGAAAGAGGCATGTGTACGTGTAAGGGAGACGTGTGTGTATGTGTATGTGTAAGAGAGGCATGTGTGTGTGTAAGTGAAAGAGGCATGTTTGTGTGTTTAAGTGAAGGAAGTGTGTGTGTGTGTGTGTGTGTGTGTGAGTTTAAATGAAGGAGGCGTATGTGTGTGTGATTTCAAGTGAAGGAAGCATGTGTAAGTGAGAGGCGTGTGTGTGAGAGGTGTGTGTGTAAGTGAGAGGTGTGTGTGTAAGTGAGAGGTGTGTGTGTAAGTGAGGATTGTGTGTGTTTAAGCCAGGCATGTCCAACCTGCGGCCCTCCAGCTGTTGAGAAACTACACATCCCAGCATGCCCTGACACAGCTTTAGTATTCTCTGACAGCAAAACAATGTCAGGGCATGCTGGGATATGTAGTTTCACAACAGCTGGAGGGCCGCAGGTTGGACATGCCTGGTTTAAGCGAAGGAGGCATGTGTGTGTTTAAGCTAAGGAGGCGTGTGTAAGTAAGAGGTGTGAGTGTAAGTGAGAGGTGTGTGTGTTTAAGTGAAAGAGGCGTTTGTGTGTTGTATGTATATATATATATATATATATATATATATTTTAGTGATGAGCGGATTCGGTTTTACTCGGTTCTCAAAACGGCATCTTATTGGCTCACGGATGTCACGTGTTTTGGATAGCCAATAAGATGCCGTTTTGAGAACCGAGTAAAACCGAGTAAAACCGAGTAAAACCGAACCTCGCTCATCACTAATATATTTACTGTATATCGGCACACCACTGCGCCAAAGCATCTACATTGTGACACACTGTTGGGTGAGGGAGTACTGTAGGTGTGCTATAAAGGTATGCTGGTGTCTATTTTATTGTGATGACTGACTTGGAGTGCCGTCCACTTTGTATGTGTATCTATATTACTATTTGGAAAGGCACCTGAGCACGCTACTACTGTTCAACATGAGTGCCGGATAGCTACATATGAAGGGTGTGTATGTATACAGTATGTAGAGGGGGCACCAACATTTATCATGCCTCCGGGCGACTGGGGCGAACTGACGCCACTGGTTGGATCTGTACCTTTAAATGACACTTTTCAGATTCTTTGGTTTAGTCCCTGTGTTTTTTTTTAGTAATTTTACCCTCACACTTCTCCACAGATTTTTCACTAATGCAATCTCGCTAAAATACATTATTTTCTTACACTGGTAACCAATGTGAACTTGACTAAATTGTACATCATGTTAACACTATTACAACCAGGGCCGGTGCTAGGTTTCTTAACACCCTAGGCAAAGCTACAAAAAACCGCCCCTGCTCCCCCAAAAAATACCCCCCTCTCCCCCGCCCAGTCACTCACATACACAATTGACTACTTAAAATATTATTATATTAATTTTTAGATTTATGAACATAAAAATATAATAACACTATAATATGTATTACAATGCAGGACCACCATGTACTGTAATGCTAAAAGCATTTTAGTAACCACCAGACAACACAAAGAGCATATAAGTCAATGCCAGACAATAAGGAGTCAATTTAAGTGAACACGAGACATCACGGAGAACATTTCTTTGACCGCCATAAAACACTGACTGCCTTTTAGTGGCTGCCCCACAATACTAAGAGCATTTTTGTGACCACTGCACAATAAGGAGATCATTTTTGGGACCACCAAGCAATATGAAGAGAATTTTAGTCACCATCAGATATTAAGACCATTACTGTGACAGCCATACAATATTAACAGCATTTAATTGTCTGTACCTCAATACTAAGAGCATTATTTTGACCACCAGGCAATACGGAGAGCATTTTTGTGACAGCCAGACAATACAGAGAGCATTTTTATGACCGCCAGACAGTACGGAGAGCATTTTCATTACCGCCCGACAGTACGGAGAGCATTTTCATGACCGCCAGACAGTACGGAGAGCATTTTTATGACTGCCAGACAGTGCAGAGAGCATTTTTATGACCGCCAGACAGTGCGGAGAGCATTTTTATGACCACCAGACAGTACGGAGAGCATTTTTATAACCGCCACAGTACGGAGAGCATTTTTATAACCGCCAGACAGTACGGCGAGCATGTTTATGACCGCCAGACAGTACGGAGAGCAATTTTGTGATCATTGAAAATCTTACCTCATCATTAAATAACCTTCCTAAAAATTCATTAACTGCTTCAGCAACAACCTCATTCAACATAATTAGCCAATAATAATCATTAACTCCCTCATACCCACCATACCCCTACATTATTAATTACATTTATTTTCCATAACGCTCAATTTGCTCTATGTAATCTAAAGTACCAATTCCTAACCTTAATAAAAATATTAAGCCAACCATACAGCATTAACCCATTACACTATAATAAACCCACATAGCTTACCCCTTATACTTATTAATAGCCACACCATCTCTCCCCTGCGTATCTCTATCACATCATCTCCCCACTGCGTCTCTTTACCAAACCATCTCTCCCCTGCGTCTCTCTACCACATCATCTCTCCCCTGCGTTTCTCTACCACATCATCTCTCCCCTGCGTCTCTCTACCACATCATCTCTCCCCTGCGTCTCTCTACCACACCATCTCTCCCCTGAGTCTCTCTACCACACCATCTCTCCCCTGCGTCTCTCTACCACATCATCTCTCCCCTGCGTCTCTCTACCACATCATCTCTCCCCTGCGTCTCTCTACCACACCATCTCTCCCCTGCGTCTCTCTACCACACCATCTCTCCCCTGCGTCTCTCTACCACACCATCTCTCCCCTGCGTCTCTTTACCACACCATCTGTCCCCTGCGTTTCTCTACCACATCATCTCTCCCCTGCGTCTCTCTACCACACCATCTCTCCCCTGCGTCTATCTACCACACCATCTCTCCCCTGCGTCTCTCTACCACATCATCTCTCCCCTGCGTTTCTCTACCACATCATCTCTCCCCTGCGTCTCTCTACCACACCATCTCTCCCCTGCGTCTCTCTACCACACCATTTCTCCCCTGCGTCTCTCTACCACATCATCTCCCCACTGCGTCTCTCTACCACACTATCTCTCCTCTGCGTCTCAGCCACATCATCCCCCCCGCATCTCTAAGCCACACCATCCCCCCGCATCTCTAAGCCACACCATCCCCCCCGCATCTCTAAGCCACCATCATCTCCCCCTACATCTCTCAGCCACACCATCATCTCGCCCCTGCATCCTCAGCTGCACCCCTCCCCCTGCATCTCTCAGCCTACCGCAACTTGTGTCTCTCAGCATGTATGTATGCATGCATGTAAGCCAAGAGACACAGTAACATAGTTCCCAAACAGAACATACATAGAACACACCAGCTGCACACATAGAACATGCATGTAACCAAGAGCAAACAGTTACATAGGTCCACATAGACCATACATAGCATATATCCACTGCACACTGTGAAAATACATGTGCTACATTAAACCCATACCCATACAGAACATGTGTTACATTGTACATGGAACATACATGCATTGCTAAGCAAATAAAATATGTATGGAAGCTGCATGTACGGGGCTCACATGGCAAGCTTTGCCAGGATCTAAGGTCACCATGGCAACCAAACAGCTCCCCAGTCCGCCCGCTGAGCCGCTTACCATCAGATGGTCCGCAGTGTTTACAGCAGGGGAGTCTCTGCTGAGCTCTCCCCGCCGCGTCCCAGACATCACATGGACCGGGGGTAGCGGAGTACAGGTGGCACTGGCACTGCAGGCGGGTAGCTGCGTGGAGCGCATAGCAGGAGACCTGGATCCTCTTGCGCAGGGACAGGAAGCGTGACTGCACGGCGTCAGCGTCACGCTCCCAGCCGCCCTGCCTGACTACTAGTAACGCCGCCGAGCACTGTGGAATTAGCTCGGCGGTGCAGTTACATTTGTAATCGCCGGGAGGTGGGGGGAGGAGGAGAGGGAGGGAGGGGAGAGAGCGAGTAACATCATGACGCGGGGGGGAGGGGAGCGGGTGATATGCGGGAGCTCAATCAAGGAGTGGAGTGCTGGACTGGTATAGCTTTGCCGGGTGCTGTTGCAGAGGAGAGGGGGCGGCAGTATTGCAGAGACAGAGGCAGGATGATAACAAAAGCATTCTGTCTCTCATTCACTGTGCGGTGCCGCCCTCCAGTGGTCGCCGCCCATAGGCAGCTGCCTAAAGCTGCCTAGTGGTGGCGCCGGCCCTGATTACAACCCTTAGACCACCAACCTCTCCAGACTCACCTCATAAAAATCCATTAAGAATGTTGCTGCCAAGTTTATTCACCTTTCTAACCGCATATGGAGGTCTGTTCATGAAGGTGAGCAGTAAAGAATAGTTACTTATCACTATAGATCGCATTAGTTGGATGCAATCTATAAGTTGGTTAAGTAGCTATTTATGTAACGTCACCTCTTTGCTTTTACTTACTTTTTTTTTCAATACTCTGCGCATGAGCCGGCGTCTTCCGTCCCATGTGATTATGATTGCGCATATGCTGGGTCATCTCCATGGCTGGGGTAGGGGCAGTGCGAGGGGGCAGCAGGCAGTAAGGATGAGGAGACCCACCCAGCATATGCATATGTTCAGCGGTGGTGGGGTTGTGGGCAAGCGGGCAGTTAGGGGGCGGGAGCAGAGCGAGGGGGCACTGTGGCAGCAGACCAGCAAGTCAGGAGCATATACCCTGGCCTCCTCTAATTAGCTGCTGTCTCAGAAGTGGGCCGGGAAAAGTCAGGAAACAGACATCTTCACTGCTCTTCTCTCCTAACAAGCCTCCATATGTCATCCTGAGATGGCGAATAGATTTCTGTGAAGGGAAACAGAAAGCTGAGCTTTCCGTTATTTCATGAATTGCACTCACCTTCCAAAAGGAACGATTCAAGAACTTCTCCACCTGCTTTGTGAATAGCACAAAGCAGAGAAAAGCCCTAGTTTGGTCTTTTCTCTTCTTTATGAGTATACCCCATGCTCTGCTGTTACTCTGGAGATGTAGTAAACCTTGGAGAGAGAGAAACTGGACCATAACCTTCTGTCATTTTTTTAAACACAGCCTATAAAATGACAGAATCTGATTGGTTGATGCTTTATCTCTCTCGAAGGTGTGATAATTTTCCACCTCTGGCAGATCTTATCCTTAACATGAAAATGTCTGCTCCACTGTAGGCAACAATATCATTACATAGTCTCCCTAGGGGCGCAGCAAGGGGGGAAGACGGGGCACGAGCAACGGGTGATGCAGGGAGGGGGAGTTACCAGTGGAGGCAGAATTGCAGCCGCAAACCTGGGGAGCAGGAATAGGCTCTTTGGCCCCTGTCTTCCCTTTCTACATGGCCTGCTCACTAAAAGCAGCAGCCTGCTGCTTTCTGCTTCCTGAACTGTGTGTGGCTATAACTGGGGGAATAGATAAGATCTCCAAAAGGTAAATGACGGTATAGGGTAGGGGTGGATGGTGGGCATATAGGGGGTAATTCCAAGTTGATCGCAGCAGGAATTTTTTTAGCAGTTGGGCAAAACCATGGCCCTCATTCCGAGTTGTTCGCTAGTTATTTTTCTTTGCATCGGTGCGATTTTCCGCTAACTGTGCATGCGCAATGTTCGCACTGCGGCTGCGTCAAGTAAATTTGCTAAGAAGTTTGGTATTTTACTCACGGCATTATGAGGTTTTTTTCTTCGTTCTGGTGATCGGAGTGTGATGATTGACAGGAAGTGGGTGTTTCTGGGCGGAAACTGACCGTTTTATGGGTGTGTGTGAAAAAACTCTGCCGTTTCTGGGAAAAACGCGGGAGTGGCTGGAGAAATGGGGGAGTGTCTGGGCGAACGCTGGGTGTGTTTGTGACGTCAAACCAGGAACGAAACTGACTGAACTGATCGCAGTGGCAGAGTAAGTGTCGAGCTACTCAGAAACTGCAAAGAAATTTCTATTCGCAATTTTGAGAATCTTTCGTTCGCAATTCTGCTAAGCTAAGATTCACTCCCAGTAGGCGGCGGCTTAGCGTTCGCAATGCTGCTAAAAGCAGCTTGCGAGCGAACAACTCGGAATGAGGGCCCATGTGCACTGCAGGGGAGGCAGATATAACATGTGCAGAGAGAGTTAGATTTGGGTGGGGTGTGTTCAATCTGCAGTCTAATTTGCAGTGTAAAAATAAAGCAGCCAGTATTTACCCTGCACAGAAATAAAATAACCCACCCAAATCTAACTCTTTCTGCACGTTATATCTGCCTCCCCTGCAATGCACATGGTTTTGCCCAACTGCTAAAAAATTTCCTGCTGCGATCAACTTGGAATTACCCCCATAGTTTGTGTTAGCTAATATTAAGAATAAAGTGGTAAGGGTTTAATACTTTAATACAGTAAACTAAGGTGAAGGGTTTTTTTATGCGATTGAGGGAGTTCATTTGGAGGTTAATTTACATGCATGGCATTTTTTGTTGAATTTGGGACTAATTTATAAAGAATGTTATTACGTTTATTATCGTAAAGGGATTCATTATATTAATTACATTGAATGGAGTGGGTACAATGATCCTGAAGTAGTTAATAGTTTTTGAGGAAGGTTTAATTATTATTTATTTATTTATTTATTACCAGTTATTTATATAGCGCACACATATTCCGCAGCAGTTTACAGAGATTTAATTATTGATGAAGGAATAATATTGCAAGGCAACAAATGGTGCTCTTGGTATTATATGACCATCACTGATGCTTTCTGTATTATTTAATGGTCACAGTAATGTCTCTATATCACCCACTGTGAAGTTCACCATATTATACATTATGGCCCATATTTATCAAGCCTTGGAGAGTGATAAGTAGCGCTGTGATAAAGTGCCAGCCAATCAGCTCCCAACTGTAATTTTGTAAACACAGCGTGTAACATGACAGTTAGGAGCTGATTGTCTTGCACATTATTACCGTGCTATTTATCACTCTCCAAGGCTTGATAAATCTGGCCATATATATTATATGGTGATCATGGTGATGTTCCCTGTAATATACAATGGTCCCTGATGCTGTCTGTATTATATGGTGATCACTGATGCTGTCTGCATTATATGACGGTCACTAATGCAGTCTGTATTATTTGGTGGTCACACTGGTACTTCTCTAACACTCATCTGCAGGGCATTGATAATCTCAGAAAGGCTTTTCCTAACACTTAATCGTCTTGTTTCTTCAGCAATGATTTTTCTAACCATGACATTTTAACCAGCCTGTTCCATATGCAGCTTGCATCTTTCTTGTTCCATTTTCCCTTTAGACTGTAATATAAACCTCCCTCTCGGTCTGTATACATTGGACTAATTTTATAACACTCCATAAAATGCTATTCCTTTATCAATTCAGCATTGTGTAATAATATAATCACTATACAAAATTGTGACTGGTATAAAGATAATGGGGGTATATTTACTAAAGTGCAGTTTTATATAAGTGGAAATGCTGCCCTTAGCATCAGATTCTATATATTATATTTTAGAAGGTGTTAGATAAATAAGTAGCATATGATTGGTTGCTATGGGCAACATCTCCACTTCTGTAAACCTACACTTTAGTAAATATACTCCAATGACTCTCTTTTCCAACTGTACGTATAAAGGAACTAATATCTGGGAGAAGGACTGTGGGGAGGGATTAAGTGAAGCAGCCAGAAATGGGATTATCTCCATCCTGACACTGCCCGTGGTAAGCCTAGATGGTGGCCACATAGCATTCTGCAACCCAATATATTGACTGGCGCCTCTCAAATAATTCTACTGTACAGAAATACCTTAAGAACTGGTGATAGAAACACAGACGCTCCAGTCAGGATGAAAACTGCTAGGCCAGTTACTCTTTGCTCCCTGCAAACAAACAAATATACTTATAATAGATAAAAATGATAAAATAGACAATTTTAGACATGTTTCAACAACCTTTTTATGCCTAGGGTGCTTTCCAACACTCCTTTGTGTGAAAAAGTGGGTATTCCTTTCGGTTCTAGTCAGGATGTCAAAATGTTGATATGCTCTGAATGACGACATTCAGTATGTCAACAATAAGAATTTTTAAATGTCATCATTGTGAATGCCGACAGTCACAATGTCGACATTCAATTATGGTTAGGGTAAGGGATAGGCTACAGTAAGGGATATGCTACCATTTGTGTTATGTTGCAATTTGGTGTCAGGGTTAGTTTTATGCCAAAATATCACTGTCGACATATCGTGCCACACCTGTACTTTTAGAGCATGCAGCATCACATTACACAACACAACACAGAATATGATGCAGCTCCAGTCACTAATGATGGAGGTGAATATCTTGTGTGTTTCACTCTGCGACACAGGCTGGTACTTGCTCAAATCAATGTATTGGTCCATCACAGGGGCATGTAAAAGAGGGGTTAATCTATACAAGGAAAAACAAGACAAATTCCCCCAACGCACCGCAATGGGCCAGCAAAAGAGACATACTGTACATCCTAAAATGCAGAAGACTCAGCTACATACATTTGCAGACATATGGCAAGCCACCGGCCACGTTAAGATGTTTCTTCCCCGGTATTCCAATACAGGTTGAGTATCCCATATCCAAATATTCCGAAATACGGAATATTCCGAAATACAGACTTTTTTGAGTGAGAGTGAGATAGTGAAACCTTTGTTTTTTGATGGCTCAATGTACACAAACTTTGTTTAATACACAAAGTTATTAAAAATATTGTATTAAATGACCTTCAGGCTGTGTGTATAAGGTGTATATGAAACATAAATGAATTGTGTGAATGTAGGCACACTTTGTTTAATGCACAAAGTTATAAAAAATATTGTCTAAAATGACCTTCAGGCTGTGTGTATAAGGTGTATATGAAACATAAATGCATTCTGTGCTTAGACTTATAAATACGGAAAAATCCGATATCCAAAATACCTCTGGTCCCAAGCATTTTGGATAAGGGATACTCAACCTGTACTACATGATAATAGCACCACTTTGTGTTATATAGTAATGCATTTCTAAATTGAGAACCAACTCACCTGGAGATACCCTAGGATCCTGCAATATGACACAACAAGGATCAGCATACACTACAGGTACTGATCCCAAATATGCCTCTCAGAACAGTGATACACTATAGTAGTGACCTAGTTTATTTTATGAACCATAGCAGTGTCTCCACTTCATATTATCTCACATAACAGTACCCCAATTCATAATATGTAATATTATAATGCCGTCAGTTCATTTTATACCGCATTACAATGAGCAGGTAGAAGGACATACCTAGATATATTGTAGGCCTCAAGGCAAAAGTTTGTAAGGGCCCCTATGTTCCATTAAATGATGAACAAATAAGATTTTAAACCTACCGGTAAATCTTTTTCTCCTAGTCCGTAGAGGATGCTGGGGACTCCGTAAGGACCATGGGGTATAGACGGGCTCCGCAGGAGACATGGGCACTTTAAGACCTTTTAATGGGCGTGAACTGGCTCCTTCCTCTATGCCCCTCCTCCAGACCTCAGTTATAGGAACTGTGCCCAGAGGAGACGGACATTTCGAGGAAAGTATTTTGTTAATTAAGGGTGAGATACATACCAGCTCACACCACAACACACCGTACAACCTGGAATATAACTAAACCAGTTAACAGTATGAACAAATAAGATCAGCAACAGGTTGATCTGAACTGCAACACAACCCTTGTGTAGACTTATCAATAACTATGTACAAGTACTGCGGATTTATTCCGCACTGGGACGGGCGCCCAGCATCCTCTACGGACTAGGAGAAAAAGATTTACCGGTAGGTTTAAAATCTTATTTTCTCTTACGTCCTAGAGGATGCTGGGGACTCTGTAAGGACCATGGGGTTTATACCAAAGCTCCAGACCAGGCGGGAGAGTGCGAATGACTCTGCAGCACCGATTGAGCAAAAAGGAGGTCCTCATCAGCCAGGGTATCAAACTTATAGAATTTTGCAAAAGTGTTTGAACCTGACCAAGTAGCTGCTCGGCAAAGCTGTAACACCGAGACGCCTCGGGCAGCCGTCCAAGAAGAGCCCACCTTCCTAGTGGAATGGGCCTTTACCGATTTTGGTAATGGCAATCCAGCCGTAGAATGAGCCTGCTGAATCGTGTTACAGATCCAGCGTGCGATAGTCTGCTTGGAAGCAGGAGCGCCAACCTTGTTGGCTGCATATAGGACAAACAGAGCCTCCATTTTCCTAATACGAGCCGTTCTGGCTACATAGATTTTTAAAGCCCTGACTACATCAAGGTACTTGGAATCCTCCAAGACATCCGTAGCCACCAGCACTACAATAGGTTGGTTCATGTGAAACGACGAAACCACCTTAGGTAGAAATTGTGGACGAGTTCTCAATTCCGCTCTATCCATATGGAAAATCAGATAGAGGCTCTTGTAAGACAAGGCCGCCAATCTGACACCCTCCTTGCAGATGCCAAGGCCAATAACATGACCACTTTCCAAGTGAGAAATTTTAACTCAACCGTTTGAAGTGGTTCAAACCAATGTGATTTAAGGAACTGTAACACCACGTTAAGGTCCCACGGTGCCACAAAAGGAGGTTGGATGTGCAGTACTCCCTTCACAAAAGTCTGCACTTCTGGAAGAGAGGCCAATTCCTTCTGAAAAAATATTGATAAGGCCGAAATCTGCACCTTAATGGAGCCTAACTTTAGGCCCGTATCCAGCCCCGCCTGTAGAAAATGGAGAAAACGACCCAGCTGAAAAACCTCCGTAGGAGCATTCTTGGATTCACACCAAGACACATACTTTCTCCAGATACAGTGATAATGCTTCGCTGTTACCTACTTCCTAGCTTTATGCAGAGTAGGGATGACCTCCCCTGGAATACCTTTCCTAGCTAGGATTTGGTATTCAACTGCCATGCCTTCAAACGTAACCGCGGTAAGTCTTGGAACACACACGGCCCCTGTTGTAACAGGTCCTCTCTTAGAGGAAGAGGCCAAGGATCTTCTGTGAGCATTTCCTGAAGATCTGGACACCAGGCCCTTCGAGGCCAGTCTGGAACAATGAGTATCGTTTGAACTCTTGTTCGTCTTATGATCCGCAATATCTTTGGGATGAGTGGAAGTGGAGGGAACACATAGACCGACTGATACACCCACGGTCCCTCGACCTGGAACAATACGTCTGAAGCTTTTTGTTGAGGCGTGATGCTATCATGTCTATTTGAGGGAGTCCCCAGCCGTTTGTCACTTCTGCAAAGACCTCTTGATGAAGCCCCCACTCTCCTGGATGGAGATCGTGTCTGCTGAGGAAGTCTGCTTCCCAGTTGTCCACTCCCGGGATGAAAACAACTGACAGAGCGTTTACATGTGCCACGGCTGTGATGTTGTCTGACTGGATCAGTACAGGTAGGTTGCGAAGAAGATGCTCCACCTGTCTCAGGCCGTTTGTATATGGCCCTCAATTCCAGCACATTTATGAGCAGACAAGCCTCCTGGCTTGACCATATTCCCTGAAAATGTTTTCCTTGTGTGACCGCTCCCCAGCCTCGGAGGCTCGCGTCCGTGGTTACCAGAACCCAATCCTGGATTCCGAACCTGCGACCCTCTAGGAGGTGAGCACTGTGAAGCCACCACAGGAGAGATATCCTGGCCCTGGGGGACAGGCTTTTCATCCGATGCATTTGGAGATGGGACCCTGACCATTTGTCCAGTAGGTCCCACTGAAAAGTTCTTGCATAGAACCTGCCAAACGGAATGGCCTCGTAGGCTGCCAGCATCTTTCCCAACACTCGAGTGCATTGATGAATCGACACTCTTTTTGGTTTCAGCAGATCCCTGACCATGTTCTGGAGTTCCAGAGCTTTTTCCAATGGGAGAAAAACCCTTTGTCGTTCCGTGTCCAGAATCATGCCCAAAAACGACAGTCGAGTTGTCGGCATCAACTGCGACTTTGGCAAATTTAATAGCCAACCGTGTTGTTGTAGTACCCTCAGAGAGAGTGCCACGCTTTTCAGTAACTGGTCTCTTGATCTCGCCTTTATCAGGAGATCGTCCAAGTACGGGATAATTGTGACACCTTGCTTGCGCAGGAGCACCATTACCTTGGTGAAAATCCTCGGGGCCATGGAAAGCCCAAACGGCAACGTCTGAAATTGGAAATGACAATCCTGCACAGCGAATCTCAGGAACGCCTGAGATATATGGGGACATGAAGGTATGCATCCTTTATGTCTAGTGACACTATAAAATCCCCCCCCCCCCCCCCCCCCCCGTCCAGACTGGAAATCACTGCCCGGAGAGACTCCACCTTGAATTTGAATCTTTTCAAATACAGGTTTAGGGATTTTAGGTTCAGAATTGGTCTGACCGAGCCGTCTGGCTTCGGGACCACAAATAGAGTTGAATAAAACCCCTTTCCCTGTTGCAACAGGGGAGCCATGATAATCACTTGCTGTTGACACAGCTTTTGTATTGCAGCTGAAACTATTTCTCTCTCTGGGAGAGAAGCTGGTAAGGCCGATTTGAAAAATCGTGTGGAGGCACGTCTTTGAACTCCAGTCTGTATCCTTGGGTTACAATTTCTAGCACCCAAGGATCCAAGTTCGAATGAATCCAGACTTGGCTGAAGAGCTGAAGACGTGCCCCCACTGGTGCGGACTCCCGCAGCGGAACCCCAGCGTCATGCGGTGGATTTGGTAGAGGCCGGAGAGGACTTCTGCTCCTGGGAACTAGCTGCAGCTGGTGTTCTTTTCCCTCTACCCTTGCCTCTGGCGAGGAAGGATGATCCACGTCCCTTTCTGAATTTATGAGACCGAAAGGACTGCATCTGGTATGGAGGCGTTTTCTTTTGCTGTGGGGGAACAAAAGGCAAAAAAGAAGACTTACCCGTGGTAGCTGTGGAAACCAGGTCCGCGAGGCCGTCCCCAAACAAAAGTTCACCCTTGTAAGGCAAGGCCTCCATAAGTCTCTTTGAGTCAGCATCCCCAGTCCATTGACGGGTCCACAACGCCCTCCTAACTGAAATTGCCCTCGATCCCAAGAGGCCAATATCTCTCGCAGCCTCCCTTGGGTATAACGCTGTATCCTTGATGTGACCCAATGTCAACAATACACTTTCCCTGTCGAGGGTGTCCATGTCAGATGACAAGTTATCTGCCCATCCTGCAATCGCGCTACTCACCCATGCCGACGCTGCCGCTGGTCTGAGCAGGGTTCCCGTAGTCGCATAAATCGATTTCAAGGTAGTTTCCTGCCTGCGATCCGCCGGATCCTTTAGTGTCGCCGTGTCCGGAGACGGTAGGGCGACCTTTTTGGATAAACACGTCAAAGCCTTATCTACCGTGGGTGATGATTCCCACCGTAACCTGTCCTGTGAGGGGAAAGGATACGCCATAACAATTCTCTTAGGAATCTGCAGTCTTTTGTCTGGAGTTTCCCAAGCTTTTTCAAATAGAGCGTTCAGCTCATGGGATGGCGCGCTTCGATCCCACTAATTTTTATACTGGCGGGGGTCTGTATATACTGCCCACGCAGTATCTATGCGTGCCAGTGAACTTTTATGAGGTAATTATTGCTGCCCAGGGCACCCCCCCTGCGCCCTGCACCCTTGCTGTGCATCGTGTGTGTGTGTGGGAGCAATGGCGCGCAGCACGACCGCTGCGCGGTACCTCACGAAGATCTGAAGTCTTCTGCCGCCTTTGAAGTCTTCTTGCTTCTCATTCTCACCCGGCTTCTATCTTCCGGCTCTGTGAGGAAGACGGCGGCGCGGCTCTGAGACGAACAGCTAGGCGTACCAAGTGTTCCGACCCTCTGGAGCTAATGGTGTCCAGTAGCCTAAGAAGCAGAGCCTATCAGTAAAGTAGGTCTGCTTCTCTCTCCTCAGTCCCACGAAGCAGGGAGCCTGTTTCCAGCAGTGCTCCCTGAAAATAAAAAACCTAACAAAGTCTTTTTCCAGAGAAACTCAGTAGAGCTCATCTAGTGTGCGACCAGTCTCCTCTGTGCACAGAATCTAACTGGGGTCTGGAGGAGGGGCATAGAGGGAGGAGCCAGTTCACGCCCATTAAAAGGTCTTAAAGTGCCCATGTCTCCTGCGGAGCCCGTCTATACCCCATGGTCCTTACGGAGTCCCCAGCATCCTCTAGGACGTAAGAGAAATGTATATAACACATGTAACTGTGACAGGGAATGTGGGCCCCTCTCAGCTCTGGGCCCCATAGCAGCTGCACTGCCTGCACCTATGGTAGCTGATGGTCAGATTCACTCAGGCAGTATAATTGGTGGCTGTAGTCCTAATTCATTATTGAAGGGTCGGTGGAAGGAAATTGTCAAATTTTACTTGCATAAAGTGTGCAGTGTGTATGGCCCTGAAGCAAAGGGACACTGTTTTAAAATACAGTACCTGCTTATTGCACTGTAATGACCCCCATTGTGTTACAAAAAAATATATGGTTTGCTTTATATACCAGTAAGAATAATTAAGAATAATTTAACAAAAACTACTAATGTTGAGTTTATTAGTTTCAGTTTACCTGATGCCCAAAAATTTTGGCTGTTCTCCTGGAGCAGACACAGTAGTTTCCATTTTTAGGCTGTTCATATGTGCAAGTGAAATGACTGTGGCAGAGACATACCAAGGTAGACCCATAAATGACATCACAATGATTAATAATGTTATGCAGAAAAAATCCAAATGAAGTCCTGCACCTTTCTGTAAAATAAACATTTCCACACATTACATGCATAGTTAGTTCTTATTTGGCTATTCAAGAAGGTTCTAACACAGTTTAGGATTAGGGGGGTTAGTCACAGTTGTTAGCAAACAATAAAAGTTAACAATTGAGCAAATCTATGTTGCACTGTAGGTGGGCAGCTGTAATATGGGGGTAATTCTGAGTTGATCGCAGCAGGAACTTTGTTAGCAATTGGGCAAAACAATGGCCCTCATTCCGAGTTGTTCGCTCGCAAGCTGCTTTTAGCAGCATTGCACACGCTAAGCCGCCGCCTACTGGGAGTGAATCTTAGCTTAGCAAAATTGCGAACGAAAGATTCGCAATATTGCGAAAAGACTTCTCTGTGCAGTTTCTGAGTAGCTCGAGACTTACTCTTCCAATGCGATCAGTTCAGTGCTTGTCGTTCCTGGTTTGACGTCACAAACACACCCAGCGTTCGCCCAGACACTCCTCCGTTTCTCCAGCCACTCCCGCGTTTTTCCCAGAAACGGTAGCGTTTTTTCACACACTCCCACAAAACGGCCAGTTTCCGCCCAGAAACACCCACTTCCTGTCAATCACATTACGATCACCAGAACGAAGAAAAAACCTCGTAATGCCGTGAGTAAAATACCAATCTTCATAGCAAATTTACTTGGCGCAGTCGCACTGCGGACATTGCACATGCGCATTAGCGACTAATCGCTCCGTTGCGGAAAAAAATAACGAGCGATCAACTCGGAATGACCACCCATGTGCATTGCATGGGAGGCAGATATAACATGTGCAGAGAGAGTTAGGGTGTGTACACACGGTGAGATTTTTTCTTAAGATTTTGACTATATAGTCAAAATCGTAAGAAAAGTTAGTGCAGATCGCAAGGTGAAAGTCACCTTGCGATCCCGATGCGCGGTCCCGCCAGGTCGGCATCGCAAGAAAAGATAGACTGTGCAGGCAAGTCAATCCTTGCTAGATCGGTGTACTATCTAGTTCTTCTCACATGTCAATGACATCTCACATAAGCCAAAATCTCACATAAGCCAAAATCGTAAGCACACATAGTACAGATCTCAAGAAAAGTTAGTCAAAATCTGTTCTATCTGGCCTCCGGGGAGTTCAAGGGAAATCGCAAGTAAAAATAGGACATAGCAAGGATCTCACCGTGTGTACACACCCTTAGGGTGCATACACACGGTGAGATTCGGACTTATCCGATTCTCACCGTGCGACAGGGGGCCGGGTCGGCACTTAGCCAGTATCGCAAGCACATAATAACTGTGCTTGCGATGCTGGCTATGTGCGATTTCAATCCTGACTATCTCTTCTATAGAGATAGTCAGGATTGACTTGCCTGCACAGCCTATTTTTTCTTCCGATGCCGACCGCGCGGGGCCGCGCATCGGCATCGGATCGGGATCGCAAGGTGACTGTCACCTTGCGATCTGCACTATATTTTCTTCCGATTCTGACTATATAGTCAGAATCGGAAGAAAATATCTTACCGTGTGTACACACCTTTAGATTTGGGTGGGGTGTGTTCAATCTGCAGTCTAATTTGCAGTGTAAAAATAAAGCAGCCAGTATTACCCTGCACAGAAATAAAATAACCCACCCAAATCTAACTCTTTCTGCACATGCTATATCTGCCATGTATTGTGACTCTGTCCATTTCTCAAACAGTGAGAGAGTTGGGTGACATCAGATCCTGTAGAGCATGCATTCCCAACCACGGTCCTCAAGGCACACCAACAGTGCAGGTTTTTGTGATATCCAGGCTTCAGCACAGGTGACTTAATTCATACCTCCCAACTTTCTTCTTCGGGGAAGCGGGACACTCGCGCCACGAAGCCGTGCGCGCTCCTGAAAAGGGGCGTGGCCTACAAAAAGGGGGCGTGGTTTCGCGGGAGGACCCGCGATCGCGAGTCACTCCCCCGTTTTCGTCACTGAGGGGGCATGCCCAGCGCTCTGTGAGCCGCTGGCATGCCTCCTCTCCCTCTGTCTGCACTGAATAGACGCTGTGCGCATGCGCACAGCGTCTATTCACCGCTGCTCTGCTAAGCAGGGCAGCGGGTGACAGAGACTCCCAACTGCCCCCCCCCACCGCGGGACACTGCGGCCCGCGGGTGGGACAGCGGGACAGTCCCCAAAAAACGGGACTGTCCCGCGAAAATCGGGACAGTTGGGAGGTATGCTTAATTAGTAGCGCAGTTATTTTGATTTACCCACCTGTGCTGCAGCCTGGATATCACTAAAACCTGCACTGTTGGTGTGCCTTGAGGACCGTGGTTGGGAATGCCTGCTGTAGAGGATATTGTTCTAGATGTCACGGAGCCAGGGCCACTATGCAGAGTTGAAAATTAAGCTTGTAGGGTTAAAAGTTAACTTTTACTGTGCACGAAACATTAATAACATGCATCTGTTTCAACTTCAGAGAAATGTAAAGGTATGCCATTGTTATTGATTCTGTAGATTTTATTTAGATCTAGAAAAAATATATATTTTGTGCATATATCCAGTGTCCCACACGGAGCAAAGGTTAAGGGAGAACTCTATAACCGCTGGTAAATTATCCACTAGTGATTTATTTTACTGTATGCTTTATACTATATAAGCATTGCTGGGCGTTACACAAATATGTAAACTTAGGGGGGAATTCAATTAGCCGTGGTTATTTACTGCAGGCTAATTAATCCCACAAGGCCATCTAATTGGCAGGCTGCACTTAACATGTATTTCTTTTTGGGTCTGAGCAGACTCGAAAAAGAAATATATGAAATATACAGTTTTGGATTTGCTGCACCTGTTAACGGGCTATTTACACTTGAGGGTGTCCACGACACCCATAGAGCCACTGCGCCCGCAGCGTGGCGAGTGCAGTGAACCCGCAAGGCTGACGGCCGGGATACCGTTGTCGGTATACTGATGGCTCAGCCGGCATCCCAACCCTAGGTAAGTCATACTGAACTCCTGTTAACACATAGGTTCTGTAATTTATGTGTTACCACCAGAAAACAAAATATTTAACAGGCGAGAAAAAACGGGCTGTAAATTAATAGCCCTGGACAGTAAAGTCCAAGGCTACCCCCGTTTTTCGCACCCGTAAAATTAACGGGGCCAGTTTAATTCCCCCTTAGTCCACCAATAACATTTTTCCCCACAGTATTGTGAATTAAAATCCAGTGAAGTGTTTTTATTTAATCACTCACAATACACTGCATAAATTGTAGTAAAGGAATGTTCAGATAATTGGGATGATTTCTGATGTAGCCAATGACCTAAGAGTGTCCTTGAAAAAGGAATGAGAAAATCTGATTTCAATAAAAAAAAAAATAAGATTTAAAATCTACCGGTAAATCTTTTTCTCCTAGTCCGTAGAGGATGCTGGGGAATCCGTAAGGACTATGGGGTATAGACGGGCTCCGCAGGAGACATGGGCACTACAAAGAACTTTAGATGGGTGTGCACTGGCTCCTCACTCTATGCCCCTCCTCCAGACCTCAGTTAGAGAACTGTGCCCAGAGGAGACGGACAGTACGAGGAAAAGATTTTTGTTAATCTAAGGGCAAGATTCATACCAGCCCACACTTTTGCAAAAGTGTTTGAACCTGACCAAGTCGCCGCTCGGCAAAGCTGTAACGCCGAGACGCCTCGGGCAGCCGCCCAAGAAGAGCCTACCTTCCTAGTGGAATGGGCCTTTACCGAATTTGGTAACGGCAATCCAGCCGTAGAATGAGCTTGCTGAATCGTGTTAAAGATCCAGCGAGCAATAGTCTGCTTAGAAGCAGGAGCGCCAACCTTGTTGGCTGCATACAGGACAAACAGTGCCTCTGTTTTCCTAACCCTAGCCGTCCTGGCTACATAAATTTTTAAGGCCCTGACTACATCCAGGGACTTGGAATCCTCCAAGTCATACGTAGCCACAGGTACCACAATAGGTTGGTTCATGTGAAACGATGAAACCACCTTAGGCAAAAATTAAGGACGAGTCCTTAGTTCTGCTCTATCCACATGGAAAATCAGATAGGGGCTCTTGTGCGACAAAGCCGCCAATTCGGACACCCGCTTTGCAGATGCCAAGGCCAACAACATGACCACCTTCCAAGTGAGAAATCTTAACTCAACCGTTTGAAGAGGTTCAAACCAGTGAGATTTTAGGAACTGTAACACCACGTTAAGGTCCCATGGTGCCACTGGAGGCACAAAAGGGGGCTGTATGTGCAGCACTCCCTTTACAAAAGTCTGGACTTCTGGGAGAAAAGCCAATTCCTTCTGAAAGAAAATACATAGGGCCGAAATCTGTACCATAATGGAGCCTAATTTCAGGCCCATATCCACTCCTGTCTGTAGAAAGTGGAGAAAACGGCCCAGATGGAAATCTTCCGTAGGAGCATTCTTGGATTCACACCAAGATACATACTTTCTCCAGATACGGTGATAATGTTTCGCCATCACTTCCTTTCTAGCCTTTATCAGAGTAGGGATGACTTCTTCCGGAATGCCTTTCCCAGCTAGGATTCGGTGTTCAACCGCCATGCCGTCAATAGTAACTGCGGTAAGTCTTGGAACAAGCAGGGCCCCTTTTGCAACAGGTCCTCTCTGAGAGGAAGAGGCCACGGATCTTCTGTGAGCATTTACTGAAGATCTCAATACCAGGCCCTTCGAGGCCAATCCGGAACAATGAGTATTGTTTGTACTCTTTTTCGTCTTATGATTCTCAATATCTTTGAGATGAGTGGAAGAGGAGGGAACACATAGACCGACTGAAACACCCATGGTGTCACCAGGGCGTCCACTGCTACTGCCTGAGGGTCCCTTGACCTGGCACAATACCTCCGGCGCTTCTTGTTGAGGCGTGAAGCCATCATGTCTATTTGAGGAAGTCCCCACTGATTTGTTATCTCTGCAAAAACTTCTTGATGTAGTCCCCACTCTCCTGGATGGAGATCGTGTCTGCTGAGGAAGTCTGCTTCCCAGTTGTCCACTCCCGGAATGAAGACTGCTGCCAAAGCGCTTATGTGATTTTCCGCCCAGCGCAGAATCTTGGTGGCTTCCGCCATTGCCACTCTGCTCCTTGTTCCGCCTTGGCGGTTTACATGAGCCACGGCTGTGACGTTGTCTGATTGAATCAGAACCGGTAGGTCGCGAACAAGACTCTCCGCTTAACGTAGGCCGTTGTATATGGCCCTCAATTCCAGTACGTTGATGTGTAGACAAGCCTCCTGACTTGACCATATCCCCTGAAAGTTTCTTCCTTGTGTGACTGCTCCCCAACCTCGGAGGCTCGCGTCCGTGGTCACCAGAACCCAGTCTTGAATGCCGAACCTGCGACCCTCTAGAAGATGAGCACTCTGCAGCCACCATAGGAGAGACACCCTGGCCCTGGGGGACAGGCTTATTTACTGATGAATTTGGAGATGGGAGCCGGACCACTTGTCCAGAAGGTCCCACTGAAAAGTCCTCGCATGAAACCTGCCGAAGGAGATGGCCTCGTAGGTCGCCACCATTTTCCCCAGTACTCGAGTGCATTGATGGACCGACACTCTTTTCGGTTTTAACAGGTCTCTGACCATGTTCTGGAGTTCCTGGGCTTTTTCCGTTGGGAGAAAAACCCTCTCTTGTTCCATGTCCAGAATCATGCCTAAGAACGATAGTCGAGTTGTTGGAACCAACTGTGATTTTGGTAGATTTAGAATCCAGCCATGTTGCTGCAGCACTCCCAGGGAGAGCGCGACGCTTTTCAGCAACTGATCTCTCGATCTCGCTTTTATCAGGAGATCGTCCAAGTACGGGATAATTGTGACTCCATGCCGGCGCAGGAGCACCATCATTTCCGCCATTACCTTGGTGAAAATCCTCGGGGCCGTGGAAAGCCCAAACGGCAACGTCTGAAACTGGTAATGATAGTCCTGTACAGCGAATCTCAGGTACGCCTGATGAGGGGGATATATGGGGACATGAAGGTATGCATCCTTTATGTCCAGTGACACCATAAAATCCCCCCTTCCAGGCTGGAGATTACAGCCTGGAGCGATTCCATCTTGAATTTGAACTTTTTCAAGTACAGGCTTAGGGATTTTAAATTTAGAATGGGTCTGACCGAGCCATCTGGTTTCGGGACCACAAATAGGGTTTAATGGTACCCTTTTCCCTGTTGAACACTGGGAACCTTGACAACCACTTGTTGTTGACACAATTTTTGAATTGCCGCTAAAATTATCTCCCTTTCTGGGGAAGAAGCTGGTAAAGCCGATTTGAAAAACCAGCAAGGAGGCACGTCTTCGAACTCCAGCTTGTAACCTTGGGATACAATCTCCATCGCCCAAGGATCCACGTCTGACTGAACCCAGACGTGGCTGAAGAGTCGAAGACGTGCCCCCACCGGCGCAGACTCCCTCAGTGGAGCCCCAGCGTCATGCGGTGGATTTAGTAGAAGCCGGGGAGGACTTCTGCTCCTGGGAACTAGCCGTAGCCGGCAGTTTTTTCCCTCTACCCTTACCTCTGGCGAGGAAGGAAGAGCCCCGACCTCTTCTGGACTTATGCGACCGAAAGGACTGCATCTGATATTGCGTCGTTTTCTTTTGCTGTGGGGAAACATAAGGTAAAAAGGTAGATTTACCCGCGGTAGCTGTGGAAACCAGGTCCGCGAGACCTTCCCCAAATAAATCCTCACCTTTGTAAGGTAAAACTTCCATATGCTTCTTTGAGTCTGCATCACCCGTCCATTGGTGGGTGCACAGGGCTCGCCTAGCAGAAATCGCCATGGCATTGGCTCTTGAACCTAGCAGACCAACGTCTCTCTGAGCGTCTCTCATATATAAGACTGCGTCTTTAATATGACCTAAGGTCAATAAAATGGTATCCCTATCTAGGGTATCAATGTCAGCTGACAAGGTATCTGTCCAAGCTGCTACCGCACTACAAACCCAAGCCGATGCTATTGCCGGTCTGAGCAAAGTACCTGTATGTGTATAAATTGATTTTAAGGTAGTTTCCTGTCTGCGATCAGAAGAATCCTTGAGGGCTGCTGTGTCTGGAGACGGCAGCGCCACCTTTTTTGACAAGCGCGTTAACGCCTTGTCCACTCTGGGCGAGGATTCCCACCGTAACCTGTCCTGCGCAGGGAAAGGATACGCCATAAGAATTCTTTTGGGAATCTGCAGTTTCTTGTCTGGAGTTTCCCAAGCTTTTTCAAATAACGCGTTCAGCTCATGAGATGGGGGAAAGGTTACCTCAGGTTTCTTTTCCTTAAACATGTGTACCCTCGTGTCAGGGACAGAGGGGTCATTTGTGATATGCAAAACATCCTTTATTGCAATAATCTTGTAATGAATACTTTTGGCCACCCTTGGGTATAACCTCGAATCATCGTAGTTGACACTGGAGTCAGAATCCGTGTCGGTATCAGTGTCTGCTACTTGGGACAGGGAACGTTTCTGAGACCCTGAAGGGCCCTGTGACACAGTCAAAGCCATGGATTGACTCCCTGTTCTGTCCCTGGACTCTGCTTTGTCTAATCTCTTATGTAATAAAGACACATTTGCATTTAAAACAGCTTTCCACCTTGTGTATTGTATATAGAGAGGCACAAATGGGTCAGCATTAGGAGGGATTGCTGACTCTAGTAGTGCCATAGGGGAAGCCAGGGGTATCCCCAGGTAAGCTGGCTCTCAGATGCTGTAGGTGCCATTACCATGTGGCCTTACACTGGGAATTTAACCCAGATATATATATGTAATTATGTATGGGGTGGGTGTGGGATGCAGTGGCCCCTGTGTCGATATTGCTGGGCTGCTGCAGGTCGGCACACCCTAACACTTTATTAACACTTATTATTTTTCCTATCACTTTGTATATATTATTTTAATCACACCACTTACATAGCACTTCTGTGCTTCTTATTAACCCCTATTAATTTTCACCTGTGTGCTGACCTGGGGTGGCCGACCTGTGCCGACATTGTGGGGTCCTGCACCCCAGGCCCATACCTAGCATTAGGGACCCCCAGTGACGGAGAAGCCTTGTCGATCGGCCTGGGGGCTTAACCCTATATCTGCAGATATACGCAACTAAGATCTCCGTATTATCTGACTATTATTATATAGTAATATTATTCACTCGGTGTGCATTAGGGAACACAGTTTTTTTCTTACATTTAAAACAGTCCAACCAATCCGATGTCGGCGTTGCCGACGGCGACACCACAATCATTTGCTCCACCTCCTCCGTAGATGAGTCTTCTGCTTCAGACATGCCGACACAAACGTACTGACACCCCCACACACTCAGGGATATATTTATATGGAGACAATTCCCCACTAAGGCCCTTTGGAGAGACAGAGAGAGAGTATGCCAGCACACACCTGCGCCATCTGACACTGGAAACAGAATTCCCAGTTAAACAGCGCTTTTATACCAATATATGTATATACACTCACTGCGGCTATCTAATGTGCCCCCCCCCCCCTCTTTTTTGCCCTCTGTCACCGTGTTCAGCAGGGGAGAGTCAGGGGAGCCAGCTTCTCTGCAGTGTGCTGTGGAGAAAATGGCGCTGGTTAGTGCTGGAGGATCAAGCCCCGCCCCCTCAGCGGTGGGCTTCGGTCCCACTCAAATTCACAATCCTGGGGGGGTTATCTTATATACTGCCTCCCCAGTATATCTATATACTTTAGCCAGTCCCAAGAGGTTTAATATTGCTGCCCAGGGCGCCCCCCCCCCCTGCGCCCTGCACCCTTCAGTGCCCGCTGTGTGTGCTGTGTGTGGGAGCAATGGCGCGCAGCGTTAACGCTACACGTTACTGCTGCGTGTTACCTCAGAGAAGATCTGAAGTCTTCAGTCGCCTTTGAAGTCTTTTTTCTTCTGATACTCACCCGGCTTCTATCTTCCGGCTCTGTGAGGGGGACGGCGGCGCGGCTCCGGGACGAACGGCGAGGGTGAGACCTGCGTTCCGACCCTCTGGAGCTAATGGTGTCCAGTAGCCTAAGAAGCAGAGCCTATCACTTAAGTAGGTCTGCTTCTCTCCCCTCAGTCCCACGATGCAGGGAGCCTGTTGCCAGCAGGCTCCCTGAAAATAAAAAACCTAACAAAATTCTTTTCAGAGAAACTCAGGAGAGCTCCCCTGTAATGCACCCAGTCTCCTCTGGGCACAGGATCTAACTGAGGTCTGGAGGAGGGGCATAGAGGGAGGAGCCAGTGCACACCCATCTAAAGTTCTTTGTAGTGCCCATGTCTCCTGCGGAGCCCGTCTATACCCCATGGTCCTTACGGAGTCCCCAGCATTCTCTAGGACGTAAGAGAAATTAAGCTGTTAGGCGAGGCGGCTCGCGCCAGTGCCCGGCCATTGCTAAGCAACGGTCCTGGCGTGTCACGTCCGCTGCGCCTTCTCCTGCTCCCCACTCGGCGCCTGGCAATGCCAGGACGCTGAGCGTGCTGAGCCGCCGGGTCCTTGGCAACGGGGACGCCACAGGAGGACCGCGTTCCCCGTTGCCATATAACTAATTGCACCTGTCAGTTTGGAGTCGTGCAGCAGGTCAGCTGCACGATATAAGTAATTAGGGTCTCTGTTGTGAACTTGTGATTGGAGGAATTCCTTGTTATAGTCTCCCTCACTACCTGACACAGAAGCCGTTGATAGCTTCTGTCTAGCTGCTTCCTGCCTTGAAGCGTTCCTGTCCAGGAGTCCTGTGGCTTTGCCTGTTCCTGTTCCAGTATCCTGTTTCTTGGTGTCCACTGGTTTATTGTCGGAATTCTGCCTGTCCTCCGGTCCTGAGAGCCTGTGTCTGCTACTTTGGGGGTTCCTGTCCTTTTGCCAGTATTCTTACCGGTTTCGTGAGTAGCGGTTTTGCCACGTCCCTCGGCCTAGGCTGTAGCTACTTGTTGTATTTGCTTTAGATTTTCTGCAGAGGGTTCTGCGTATGTTGTCCTCGCTGGTACACAATGGTGTTGTGTCGGTGTGTGAACAGCACTGCCTAGGTTGTAGTTTTTGTCTTGGCGGCTGCGCCGCACATACTTTATTTAAGTTCTGTAGCACCCCTAACTAAGTACTTCCTTCTTTAGTTAGAGGTTCCCCTTGTTATCGCCCCGTCTCAGTCTACGCCTTGTCTCCAACTAAGACTGGGGGGCATCGGAGTTGGGCAGACATAATCCGCCCTTCAAACGCGGCTGCCATGGGCCCAAGAAACCATAGTCACACAGGCGTAGGCTGACAACGAGGGTGAGACAACGGAGTTAGGGCTTCTTGGGGGTGCTGTCGAGCTCCATTTATACTGCAGCTTGCGTTCCAGTGCTTGGGGCTTGTCCACCCTGAGTACCGAGTACTGCGAACGTAACACTAACATGAAACTACATATGGTTAGAAATATGTTACTTGCCTTCAACTTGTACTCTTTGCGGTTAAGAATGACAGCAGTTATTTGTTGGTCCATGAATAAAAGGATTGTAATCAAAAGTGCTGGAACAGCAGAAAGCAGACACACCCACCATGGATTTCCTCCAAACGGAAACACAAACCAACCTCTGTTCGGGTTTGTTGGCTATAAAGACAAATATTAAAATATTAAATCAATTATAGCTATGCAGTCACATAATCAGACTCACAAACTTTAAAAACAAAGACTAAAAATTAGCATTCCTCCGTCCCTCTCCTCGCCATAAGTACCTGGTATACAGTAGTATACACTGAGCAGTATAGCTTGAAGACATTAGTGGGCCTATGACAGTGGTTCTCAAATGGTGTGCCTAGGCACCCTGTGGTGCCTCAGAGCACATGTAGGGGCGCCTTGGATTAGTGGTCCAGGACCAATTCAAATTATTTATGGTCAAGGTAATAGGCATAACCAGCACTGGTGGCTGCCAGTCATAAACTATGTGGACAAACAGAAGCAAATCTTGTCCTTCACCACACAACTGAACCTAAGGATGACATATAAACACAATTTACTTAATTTAATATTTATTTCTAAATTTCTCAATAAGAAATATTTGGCCTAGGGGTGCCGTGAGAAATATTCTGATACTCTAGGGCGCCATGATTCAAAAATGTTTGGGAACCACTGGTCTAGAGGATAAAAGGTATCGACAAACAATTGTAAATGAATCCATGATAATTGGCGCAATATATAAGCAAAGACCAGCAAGAAGTGTGGGCCATCCATCTCTATACCTCCTTGGTATGACCTATTGATACATTGATGAATTTTTAATTTATCACTTTGGACTTTGTGTATCCACTGGGCTGATTATCTAGTTACAGTACATACGGAAAGTATTCACAGCGCTTCACTATTTCCACATTTTGTTATGTTACAGCCTTATACCAAAATGGAATAAATCCATTTCCCCTCAACATTCTACACACTATACCCCATAATGACAACGTGAAAAAAAGTTTTTTTGGAGATTTTTGCAAATTTATTAAAAATAAAAAAACTAAGAAATCACATGTACACAAGTATTCACAGCCTTTGCCATGAAGCTCAAAATTGATCATCCTGTTTCCATTGATCATCCCCGAGATGTTCCTACAGTTTAGTTGGAGTCCACCTGTGGTAAAGTCAGTTGATTGGACATGATTTGGAAAGGCACAGACCTATATAAGGTCCCACACTTAATAGTGCATGTCTGAACACAAACCGAGCATGAAGTCAAAGGAATTGTCTGTACACCACCGAGACAGGATTGTCTCAAGGCATAAATCTGGGGAAGGGTACAGAAAAATATCTGCTGCTTTGAAGGTCCCAATGAGCACAGTGGCCCCCATCATCCGTAAATGGAAGAGGTTCAGAACCACCAGGACTCTTCCTAGAACTGGCTGGCTGTCTAAACTGAGCGATCGGGGGAGAAGGGACCTAGTCAGGAAGGTCACCAAGAACCCAATGGTCACTCTGTCAGAGCTACAGCATTCCATTGTGGACTTAAATCCAATTGAACATCTCTGGAGAGATCTGAAAATGGTTGTGCACCGACGCTTTCCCATCCAACCTGATAGAACTTGAGAGGTGCTACAAAGAGGAATGGGCGAAACTACCTAAAGATAGGTGTGCCATGCTTGTGGCATCATATTCATAAAGACTTGGGGCTGTAATTGCTGCCAAAGGTGCATCAACAACGTACTGAGCAAAGGCTGTGAATACTTATGTACATGTGATTTCTTATTTCTTTATTTTTAACAAATTTGCAAAAAATCTTTAAAAAGCTTTTTTCATGTTGTCGTTATGAGGTATTGTGTGTAGAATTTTGAGGGGGAAAAATGAATTCATTACATTTTGGAATAAGGTTGTAACATAACAAAATGTGGAAAAAGTAAAGCGCTGTGAATACTTTCCGGATGCACTGTACATCTGAACTGTTTTTTTATTGGTCACTTAAACGAGATCCAAGTGTTGCCTCTTTTTTTTTTTTTGTCCGTCCACTTTTCTGTATTTTACTGTAAAGAAACCCAGATATGCTTCAATACATCCACATTTATCGTGAGTAGGGTAAGCCCCTTTATTCAAATTACATCTATTGATTGAAGGAAACCTTTATGAGACTGATAACAACTATTATTTCTGTAAGTGGGGTACGCCTACTTTTTACCCTTTGGGTACATTTTTAATTGGTTGCATGTCAGTGTGGTGGAAAAGATACCTTTATGTGTTTGATAAAGCCACATGAAGTGTGAGTCATAGAACGCCCCCTTGTGTGATCTGCTCCCACTCCTCTGAGCACAAAGAGAGCCTTGTGAACTATTGTGATCTATATATAAAAACTATTCTACACATGTATATATTTGTTTCTTCTTATATGAATCAATACGTGGGCTGGAGAGCTTAGAAAGAAGGCCTACATTGATCCACAACCATCTGGTTCATCAATTTCCATTGCAAGGGATATATATATATATTTTAGATACTTAATCTAGTCCTTTAAATTTGTAAGAGCGCCTAGAATATTGAGTCCTACTTCTCTTGTCTGATAAAAGGTATCAAACTTTCCCAAGAGAACAAGTGGAGGTGTTACCCATAGTAACTAGCCAGATTCCAACTATCATTTATAAAGCACATTCTATAAATTAATAGCAAAAATCTAATTGCTTGCTATTCACCACTTGCTTTTATACATCTCGCCCAAAATCACCATAGTAATAACCTCTTATAAAATATGAACGGTAGTTCAAATTAGAGCTTCAAAAAGTGTGGAAGATCAGTTTCCTTGTTTCAACTTGTTCAACTCATTTTGAGGTCTCTGATATTGTGAAGATCAGAGCTCTGTTGGGACTAGGATAATTTTAGATCTTGATCTGAAAATATGGGTGTGGATCATTAGAGCGACACTAAAAAGGTCTACAGTCAATATCTCCACATACAAAAAAAAATAGGATTTTAATTACTTACCGGTAAATCCTTTTCTTGTAGTCCATAAGGGATATGGGGGGAATCTGAATGTAGTATGTGATGCTGGCGGACGGGCTTCCGGCAGCCAGCATACCGGCGCCGGAACCCCCGACCGCCGGCATACTGACAGCTGGGCGAGTGCAAATGAGCCCCTTGCGGGCTCGCTGCGTTCGCCACGCTGCAAACGCGGTGGCGCACGCGCTATCTATTCTCCCACCAGGAAGGTCGTGGACCCCCAAGAGGGAGAAAATCTGTCGGTATGCCGGCGGTCGGGACTCCGGCGCCAGTATGGTGGTCGTTGGGAGCCCGGCTGCCGGCAACCTGAAGACCACCTGGGGAATCTAGATCGATGGGGTATAGACCGGGGCCAAAGGAGCTGGTGTACTTTAAATTTCTTCAACTGGGTGTGCTGGCTCCTCCCCTCAATGCCCCTTTCCACAGCCAATTATAGGTAAAATAGTGTCCGAGGAAGGACATACTTGAGAGAAGGAACATAACAACAATGAGTGGTGAGATTCACACACCAACACACCACTAGCATAAAACGACCAGCAGCGGCTGGTAACAAAACATTAACAGCTGAACAGGTAACCATAAAAAAGATAACCTGCAGAAAAGTCAATGCACTGAGGCGGGTGCGCAATATCCCTTATGGACTACGAGAAAAGGATTTACCGGTAGGTAATTAAAATCCTATTTTCTCTAGCATCCATAAGGGATATTGGGAGAATCTAGTATTATGGGGACGTCCCAAAGCTTCCAGAATGGGTGGGAATGTGCGGAGACGTCTGCAGCACCGCCAGCCCAAACTGGGAATCCTCTTTGGCCAGGGTATCAAACCTGTAGAACTTCACAAAGGTGTTCTTCCTTGACCAGGTAGCAGCTCAGCATAGTTGCAAGACTGAGACTCCACAGGCAGCTGCCCAGGAAGACCCCACCAATCTTGTAGAGTGGGCCTTCAGAGACTGTGAAACAGGTAAGGCTGCCGACACATAGGCCTGTTGGATAGTAAGTCTAAGCCAACGAGCAATGGACTGCTTTGAAGCAAGGCAACCCTCTTTCTGCGCATCATATAGCACGAACAAGGAATCCGTATTTCTGATCCGAGCCGTTCTCTTGACATAGATCTTCAAGGCTCGCACAGCATCCAATGCCTCCGGAGGAGCAGCAGTGCCAGAACATGACAAAACCACGATAGGTTGATTCAAGTGGAACACAGAGACGACCTTTGGCAGGAACTGGTGCCTAGTCCTAGGTTCCGCTCTGTCCTCATAAAAGACCAAGTAAGGGCTTTTACACGATAAGGCCCCCAATTCTGAGACACGCCTAGCAGAAGCCAGGGCCAATAACATCACCGTCTTCCACGTGAGGTACTTGTCTTCTACCGTCATCAGAGGTTCAAACCAGGAGGACTGTTTGAAATTACAACACCACATTCAAATCCCAGGGTGCCGTGGGTGGCACAAAAGGAGGTTGAATGTGAAGCACCCCTTGCAAGAAGGTCTGAACTTCTGGCAATACTGCCAATTTCTTCTGGAAGAAAATGGAGAGAGCTGAAATCTGGACCTTGATGGAACCCAGACGTAAGCCCTTATCTACACCGGCCTGCAGGAAACAGAGAAAATGACCCAAGTGGAACTACACAGGTGGATACGTGCGGTCCTTGCACCAAGAGACATATCTCCTCCAGATATGATGATAGTGTTTTGACATCACAGGTTTTCTGGTCTGAACCATGGTAGCAATAACCTTTTTGGAAAGGCCCTTGTGTGCTAGGATGTTCCGCTCAACCTCCATGCCGTCAAACGAAGCCTTCGTAGGTCCGGGTAGACAAACGAACCTTGTTAAAGAAGATCTCTTCTCAATGGCAGAGGCCAAGGGTCTTCGACGGGTATGTCCAGAAGATCCACGTACCATGCCCTCCGAGGCCAATCCGGGTCAATCAGAATTGCCTGGACTCCTTAATTCCTGATTCGCTTGTGTACCCTTGGGAGCAATGGAATTGGAGGAAACAGGCAGACCAGCCGATAAGGCCATGGCAACGTCAGTTCATCTACTGCCCTCACCTGAGGGTCCCTGGTTCGTGAGCAATACCATTGAATCTTCTTGTTGAGTCGAGAAGCCATCATGTCTATTTGTGGGCAGCACCACTGGTCGATGATCTGCTGAAACAAGATGCTGAATCTCCCACTTTCCCGGGTGGAGATTGTAATGACTCAGGAAGTCTGCTTCCCAGTTGTCCACTCCCGGAATGAAGATTGCCAACAGTGCTCTTGCATTCCTTTCTGCCCATAGGAGTATCTTTGACACCTCTCGCATGCAGGCCTTGTCGACTGATGTATGCTACTGACGTGGCGTTGTCCGACTGTACTTGGATCGCGTGATCCATGAGCAGGGAAGAGGCCTGAATCAGAGCACTGTAGATCACCCAAAGTTCCAGAATGTTGATCGGAAGGGGGGCAAAGTGGGTTGACCACCTGCCCTGGAACTGAGCCCCCTGGGTAACAGCTCCCCATACTCTCAGACTTGCATCAGTAGTGAGGAGGATCCAATCCTGAATCCCAAAACTTCGGCCTTCCAGCAGGTTGGAGGACTGCACCCACCACAGGAGGGAAATCCTGGCCTGAGGTGACAGCTGTATTATCCGGTGCATCTGAAGATGTGATCTGGACCACTTGCTCAGGAGATCCAATTGAAATGTTCTGGCATGGAATCTTTCATACTGGATCGCCTTGTATGAGGCAACCATCTTCCCCAACAATCTTATGCAAAGATGAATGGATATTCGAGTAGGCCGGAGAACCAGGTGGACCATCTCCTGAAGTGTTCTTGCTTTGTCCTCTGGGAGAAACACTTTCTGGGCCACAGTATCCAGCAACATTCCCAGGAACAGGAGCCGCTGGGTTGGCTCCAGGTGGGACTTCTGTAAATTGAGGATCCACCCATGGTGTGACAGAAGTTGGATAGTGCGGTCTGTATGGAGCAATTAAAGCTCCCTGGATCTTGCTTTATCAGGAGATTGTCCAGGAAAGGGACTCCTGGACCCGGAGTTGGAGTTGGACCCGGAGTTGGAACATCATCTCCACTATCACCTTCGTGAACACCCTTGGAGCTGTGGACAGGCCAAAGGGTAGTGCCTGGAACTGGTAGTAATCGTTCAGCAAGGCAAACCTCAGGTAAGCCTGATGAGGTGGCCAAATCGGGATATGGAGTTAGGCATCCTTGATATCCAGGGAGACCATGAATTCCTGTTCTTCCAGACCCAAAATCACTGCTCGCAAGGATTCCATCTTGAACATGAAAACCTTTAGGTAAGGGTTCAAGGATTTCAGATACAAAATGGGCCTTACCGAACCGTCCGGTTTCAGTACCACAAATAGGTTGGAGTAGTATCCCTTTCCCTGTTGTTGCAGTGGCACTGGAACAATGACTTGGGACTGGACCAATTTTTGGATGGCCCTCCAAAACTGGTAAGCTTGATTTGAAATATCATTGGGGAGGAGCACTGTCGAACTCCAGCTTGTAGCTCCAGCTTGAGACCCACCCTAATCATAGGTTATTTACTCTGCTTCCTTCTAACTTACGTTATAGATCTTTGCTGTGTAAGACCAGCCGGTTGAAACATAGTTTTTTCCCTAAGGCAATTAATATGCTTAATGGTCTAAAGGGTAGATAGGAGTGTAGTATCTGCTTATGTGTCTACTTGTGTCCTTATGGCTTTTAAAATATTTTATTGTGCCTTATCGGTACTTGTACTTTAGTGATATCTGTTTTGTTCATATTGAAATTTCATTGTTTGTTCACATGTTGAATACTTAATGATAATGGGGGTCATTCCGAGTTGTTCGCACGCAAGCTGCTTTTAGCAGCTTTGCACACGCTAAGCCGCCGCCTACTGGGAGTGAATCTTAGCTTATCAAAATTGCGAACGAAAGATTAGCAGAATTGCGAATAGACACTTCTTAGCAGTTTTTGAGTAGCTCCAGACTTACTCGGCATCTGCAATCAGTTCAGTCTGTGTCGTTCCTGGTTTGACGTCACAAACACACCCAGCGTTCGCCCAGACACTCCTCCGTTTCTCCAGCCACTCCCGAGTTTTTCCCAGAAACGGTAGCGTTTTTTCACACACTCCCATAAAACGGCCTGTTTCCGCCTAGAAACACCCACTTCCTGTCAATCACATTACGAACACCAGAACGAAGAAAAAACCTCGTAATGCCGTGAGTAAAATACCTAACTGCATAGGAAATTTACTTGGCGCAGTCGCACTGCGGACATTGCGCATGCGCATTAGCGACTAATCGCTCCGTTGCGAGAAAATAATAACGAGCGAACAACTCGGAATGACCCCCAAGAAACTCAAACTCAACTCAACTTATAAATGAGGTCCTTTACCCAGGTATCCCGGCAGGAACTTTCTCAGATGCGGCTGAAGTGACGCAGCTGAGCTCCCACTTTGAGATCCCCTCGGACTGGATGGGCACCGTAATGTTAGTGGAAGCTGAACTGGTGCTCTCCTGAGAACCGTAATTTTTTTGTCTTACCTCTGGTGCCTCTAGCCGCATTGGAGGCACCTCTGGCCCTAGATCGAAATCTATTAGACCGAAAGGACTGAGTAGACGGCCCGGGTAGGAACGTCTAGCCGGCAGGGCCCCAGAGAGAAGAAACGTGGATTTCCCTGCAGTAACTTTAAAAATCAACGTATCCAGTTCCATCCCGAAGAGCCATTCCCTTGAAAAGGGAAGGGACTCCACACTGTGCTTGGACTCTGCGTCTGCTATCCACTGATGCCACCACAAAGCCCTGCGCGCCGACACTGCCATAGCAGATGTCCTAGCATTAATATTGCCTATCTCCTTGATAGAGTCACACAGGACGCGTGCAGTGTTCTGAATGTGCTTTAGGAGAGTCACTGTAGTGACCAGGGACATATCCCCCGAGAGGCCCTCTTGAATCTAAATAGCCCAAGTATGAATGGCATGAGTCATCCAGGAACCTGCTATGACCGGTCTTTGTGATACCGCCTTTTTATATAGGCGAGATACTGATACGTCCACAGCCGAGGGTTATTCCCTGATTTTCCTACCTTGAGGAGCAAATGGGAAAGTGTGCAAAAACCGTCTTGACACTTGTTGTTTTATATCTGGATTTTTCCAGGCTAACTTAAATAGGTCATCTAACTCTGCAGAATCAGGGAAAGTGACACTGAGTTTGTTTTGTGCGAAGAAAAATGACTGCTGTGTCGCAGCATCCTCTAGAGGGAGTTTTAACATGTCACGTATAGCTAAAATGAGGGGTTCAATACCCTGTGCAGAATGGGAATCCCCAGTAACGGGATCCAGTTCCTCCCCCTCCTCCTTTATCTCCTCATCAAAGTCTGAGAGTAAAGCAGGTAACCCACGTTTAAGTGGTCCTGAGTTAGAGAGGAGGGGCTGTGGAACATCTGCCCTTGCAGCTAGGTCTGCAACAGCCTACTGCAGTTGTTGAGTTTTTTTAGCATTAGTAGTGAACTGAACGACATATCTGACATCATGGATTTTAGGCACCTCACTGAGCTGTGAGGACTGACTGCATTGTTCACATGATATTGAACCAGATGTAGAGGGAGAGAATCTGGTGTGACTGGTGTAAAACACCATAATTGGTGTTTTACCATGTCTACAGTAAACAACACTTACATACACACAGACAAGTAATACAATAGCAAGCCTGCCTTATGTGAGAGGGAGACAGAGAGAAGGGAACAGAACACCAAAGCTAAACAGCTCCAGTGAGGCTGCAAGCAGGTATATCACAGTGAAACACCAGTGTTTTTGTCCTTTTCAGGACACAGATCGTTTACATTAGCGGCTCTCCCCCTTTGCTACACATCTGTACCAGTTTTCCTGAGTATCCTGAGTGTCTGGAGGAGCTGTGTGTGCCTGCTGCTGCAGCTGTAAGCAGAGAAAGGTGCCAAAACGCTGCTGGTCCAGCTCTGAGGAAGCTCCGCCCCCTGTAATGGCGCCGGAGTTTCAGTTATATTTATACTGGCAAAATCTCCCTGGGAATGTAAAAACATCACAGCAAGTGCTAGTTTTAACCCCCGCTGCCAGTGTACACAGGGGGCTATAGCATGTGCCCCCCAGGAGGGTCCTGTATGCTTCCCCTGCTTTATTGCCACACCATGAACCGGGCGACCCCCCTAGCGGGGCCCCCGGTTTGTACTCACCACTGTCGCCACCTCCAGGCTATTGTTAGGGGTGTGCGGAGTGCTGCGATTGTGACCGCTAAGGCGCAGTGCCCTGCTGCACAACAACCTCACAGGATTGTGGTTCCATCCCCCCCTAACTCCCACGGTGCAGGTATGCTGTTGCCCAAATAGCATACCGAAAATAACAAAGTTTTAAAAGAAACTGGCGAAAACTTTCTAGAGCTCCAGAGTGTGCATCCTCTCCTGAGGGCACTTTTTTCTAAACTGCCTGTGGGAGGGGGCATAGAGGGGAGGAGCCAGCACACCCAGTGGATTAAAGTTTGGGGTTATATTTCAGTATGTGTATGACATTTGTGTTATAAGATTTGGACTGCCAGGTTAATGTGGAGGATGGTATCAAGAGGGTTTGGAAGGTCAGGAATATTATCTTGGTAGATGACCCATGTAAAAAGGGAGATGTGTGTCTTTGATACAAGGGTCTCTTATCTTCTTGGGGTTCGTATAGAACTCACATAGAAACTCTTCCCGGAACGCTCAGACTCACACTCCAAGTTTATCGCTCGCTAGCTGTTTTTAGCAGTTGTGCGAACGCATAGTCGCCGCCCACTCTGGAGTGTATATTTGCAAACACAATTTGTGCAGTTTCTGTGTAGCTCAGAACTTACTCAGCTGCTGCAATCACTTCAGCCTGTTCAGTCCCGGAATTGACGTCAGACACCCGCCCTGCAAATGCCTGGACACGCCTGCGTTTCTCCAACCACGCTTGGAAAACGGTCAGTTCACACCCAAAAACGCCTTTTTCCTGTCAATCTCTTTGTGAACGCCCGTGCGAACGGATTAGTCGTCATTGCAGTGCATACGCATGCGCAGTTCTGACCTGATCGCTGTGCTGCTAAAATCTGCAGCGTGCGATCAGGTTAAAATGACCCCCATAGGGGCTAGTTCAGAGTTGATCGCAGCACCAGATTTGTTAGCAGTTGGGCAAAACCATGGGGGTCATTCCGACCCGTTCGCACACAGCGGTTCTTCGAGAAATGTGATCGCAGCGGCGATCGCAAGAAGACGGACAGGCGGGAGGCGTTTCCTGGGCGGATACTCACAGTTTTCCAGGTGTGGTGAGTCCAACGCAGGAGGATCCAGGCGTTTGGAGGGCAAATGTCTGACATCAGGACCGGGACCTTCATCACTGGATCCATCGCCCTGGGTGAGTAACTGCAGCCCTAGTCTTGTTTTGCTTGAAACTTTTTTAGCAGAGCAGGGCTGCACAAGCGTTCGCAGCCCTGCTATGATAAAATACACTCCCCCATAGGTGGCATCAGGTTGATTGCACGAGCAGCAAAAAGTTGCTACGTGCGATCAACCCGGAATGACCCCCCATGAGCACTGCGGGGGGGGGGGGGGGCACTAAATACATGTGCAGAGGGAGTTAGATTTGGGTGGGGTGTGTTGAAACTGAAATCTAAATTGCAGTGTAAAAATAAAACAGCCAGTATTTACCCTGCACAGAAACAAAATAACCCACCCAAATCTAACTCTCTCTGCAAATTCTGTATCTGCCACACCTGCAGCGCACATGGGCCCTCATTCCGAGTTGATCGCTCGGTAGCTACTTTTAGCAGCCGTGCACACGCATTGTCGCCGCCCACGGGGGAGTGTATTTTCGCTTTGCAGGAGTTCGAACGCCTGTGCAGCAGAGCGACTACAAACACATTTTGTGCAGAACAAGACCAGCCCTGTAGTTACTTATTCTGTGCGATGATTGCTGCGACGAAGGACCCGGTATTGACGTCAGATACCCGCCCAGCAAATGCCCGGCCACGCCTGCGTATTTCCAAACACTCCCAGAAAACATTCAGTTGCCACCCAGAAACTCCCACTTCCTCTCAATCTCTTTGCATTTGCCAGTGCGACTGAGAGCGTCGCTAGAACCTGTGCAAAACCACAAAGCTCTTTGTACTTGTACGACGTACATGCGCATTGCGGTGCATGCGCATTGCGGTGCATACGCATGCGCAGATTAGCCTTGTTCTGCCATAATCGCTGCGCTGTGAAAATCCGTAGCGAGCTATCAACTCGGAATGACCCCCACTGAACACAGTATAACCAAATAAAATACTTATTCCAAATATAACCGATAAAATATAACTGTACAATATAATAACACAAAACAATACAATATTGCCTAGCATATAACTAATAACATATCAGCAATTAGTGGAGTCCATGGGTAAGACCAGGGCTAGGAAAGTAACCGCGTGTCTTTTACCACTGTGTGACACAACGTGCAGGCTGTGTTGTCACAGCAACGCTTACCTATCCCAGCAGACTTCTATGGCTGTCACACTCTAGAGTTTTAAAACTTATTTCTTACAATTGCAATGTCTGTGCTGTCTGGCGCAGAGGTCTGTTCGCGCTGTTTCCACACATCGCTCCCAGCTCAGGCAGAGGTCTGCCGACACCGATCCCACATGAAATCACCTTCAGCTGCTGCTGTCTCTGTGTATAGCGCTTCACAGCGCTGCTGTCAGCTGTTTCAGTATTGATTCTCTATTATGTTTCCTTCCTGGTGTTTGGGCTTAGTTTGGTGTTCCCTCCAAAACCGGACCTTGGCGCTGCAATCTTGGTTTCTGTCAGCTGACTTTCCAGAAACCAATCCAGGAGCTTCCTTTCGTCAGCTGGTTGCAGCATCCAATCTGTCTACACTCTGTGCTATAAAGTCTCTTCTCAGGAAGTAACAGCTCTGTGCTGAGCTCCTATGTTCCAGTGACTTTGCTCTGATCCAATTCCAGTCTGGTGAATACTAATTCATGGGTGGTCTTCTGTTTGCCGGCGGTCGGGCTCCCGGCGCTCAGTATACCGGCGCCGGGAGCCCGACAGCCGGAATACCGACAATTATTTTCCCTCGTGGGGGTCCACGACCCCCATAGAGGGAGAATAAAATAGTGTGGCGCGCGTAGCGCGCCACCGTGCCCGTAGCGTGGCGAGCGCAGCGAGCCCGCAAGGGGCTCATTTGCGCTCGCCAAGCTGTCGGTAAGCCGGCGGTCGGGCTCCCGGCGCCGGGATGATGGTCGCCGGGAGCCCGACCGCCGGCCAGCCGTAGTGAACCCCTAATTCATACCCTCCAACTGTAAAGGCCCCCATTCACTAGTCCGATTTGGGCAGTTTTCTTCAGATTTCGACACATCTGACCGTCATATCTGAAGAAAAGTGTCACATCGGATGGCTCTTCCGATCCGATGCACACTCCCGTGTCAGATATATCTGAACTACAGATCTCTGAGGCTGCCCCAACTATTTATCTGAATCTGAAGAAAACAGGTGCACATCGGATTGTTTTTTATCTTCAGATGTATCTGATCAGATTCATCTGAAGCGTCACTTGACTGGCATCTCCCTGGCCACTCCCACCCACCAAGAGGGGGAATAGCGGCAGCAGCGGCATCAGATCAATCGCATGTAGCATGTGTGCATCAGATATATCTGATGCGATCTGGCACATGATATATCGCATCAGATATATCTGAAGTGAATGTAATTAAAATTAAAGCCAGGGTCTGATCCGATTCCCGGGACGCTCCCGGGAGAGTTCAAGAGAAATCGGATGCTATCTGCAGTTCAGACAAGTCTGAGTAGTGGATGGCCACCTTAACTTTTTGGCAGGTACAGTACCTTTTTTCTATGGTCTGTACCGATTTTTGACTCTTCATTTTTCCATTGAAAGTATAGGAAAAGGGCGTGGCCATGCCCCTTTTACCCACGGCCACGCCCTTTTTCCTAATTTGTGCCGATTTTTGTGTGTAAAATATTGGAGGTTATGCTAAGTACTCTGCATTATATCTCAAAGACTCTCCAGTGTCAAGATTCCGGATCCAGCCTGGTCAGCACTCTGTTCCGGTTCCATTCCGGTCTTCATTGCTATAAGAACTATTGTTTCTGTTCAGGACTTCCAGCATCTAAATTCCGGATATAGCCTGGTCAGCACTTCAGTCCATTCTGGTCACTACTCCGGTTCCAATCTGGTTTCATTCCAGTCACCATTCCAGTTGCTAATCTGGTATCATCTCTTCTTCATACAGAATCTGCAGTGATCCAAAGACTCCATTCATTTAATAAAAGTATTGCTCATGTCATATCTGCCTTCAGGCTTATCACTGCTAAAACACCAACGATTCTTCTAAGTACGTGTTCCAAGTTCCATGCACAATACCTGGTAAAAGCCTCCTCGCTTCATTCACACTCCCTCTGTGCCAGCTCCGCCCACAGACACCTGTCCAAACCAAACCCAACCCTCAGGCGTTACAATGGCGGCCTAATTCTGTTTAACCACTTGCCTGGCATGGTCGCATCAGATGCGACCATGCCTGCAAGTGCTCTATCTGACCTGGTCGCACAGGATGCGACCAGTCAGATAGAGTGTGTTAGCAGCGGCAGGGAAGATAAACCTCCCTCCGCTGCTGCTGTCAGAGGGACCGGAAGGTCCCTCTGCCTCCCTGCACTCTCCCCCTGTGTCTGCCATGCTGCCGATCACTGCTGATCGGTCAGCACAGCAGGATCCCCCCCTCCAGTGGCTGCAGACAATGGCAGCCGCTGGGGAGTGTAAATGAACCCTCCCAAGCCACCTCCAGACCCCCCCTGGATACCTGCAGGCTGACCTGGCTTTCAAAATGAAAACCGCGATGGTCACGATGTTCCCGATCGATGTTTCGATGTTGGGGGGGATTTAAGGAAAAAACATTTTTTTTCCTTTTTTTTAACTAAAATCATTTGGGATAGGATTAAATTAATGTACTTCACCTAACTCACTCATAAAAAAACCCCCAACAATTTTGGAGCGGTTTTCGGCACAATAAATCGTCAGTTAAGTGGTTAATAACTTATAAGTGGCAAAAAGGATGGTTCTACCCATATCTGATAATGGAGAAACAGCAAGATCAGAAAGACGTAAACGCTGGCCTTGCCAGTTCCAAAAAAATGCCCCCATTTACAGAAAACACAGGCAGCCCGCATGGCTGTATCATATCAATCATGCTAAGTATTGGGAGCACTTGGCAATCCAACAAACACTGAAGATGTATGTACAGTACATAAACCACTGGGTTTAGGTACATCTCTGAATCAGGCTTACTAATGATAAATAGAGCCCTTAGTTTATTTGCACAATTGGTGATAAAAATAATATCAGATTTAATCTACAATATAAATTGATAGTATCAGTGATTCTCCTGCCAGTACACATACATTATACTCTTTACACTGGACCATGCGACAAACATACATTTAGAAAAATCTAGCATACTGTAATTGTTTGTATTGCATAATATAACATGATATTCTTTGAAAGTGATTATATGCAAAATAAATAGCTGATCTTTTAATTAGAGATGTGTGGCGGGCACTTTTCGTGTTTTGGTTTTGAATCTGAATCCCCACTCGTGTTTTGGATCTGGATAGGTTTTGCCAAAACCACCCTTTTGGGTTTTGGTTTTGGATCTGGATGATTTTTGAAAAAAACATAAAAATAGCTAAAATCACAGAATTTGGGGGTAATTTTGATCCTACAATATTATTTGTTTTGTTCATATGTTTGTAAATCCAGTCATCAGGACACAGAGACATGTGAGTTCACTGCTGTGCTGTTTTATTCCATCACCAACTCCAGGCACACTGCACACTGGACCACCCACTTCCCAGCATCCCCCTGATCCCAGGGACCATCACTGAAGATTCAGGCTTACACAGATTAGTAAGGGAGTGTCTACAAATATTAAGCATTCTAATACACTAACATCACATCCTCTTTTCTTTAAAGATAAGCCCTGAATGCTTCAATGCAACAATTAACAACGTCATATTAAGTACGTCATCTAACATGTTTCAATGAGTCTCTCAGGTCTGCGTATTTCCCTTTTGGGTCTTTCATACACAGTCTGTGTTTCATCGATCATGTTGGAGCTTTCTAGAATCGTGGTTTGTTCACCATTATCAGGATCATCATACATGTCAGTTGAATGGTATTCTTCAGTCATGTTGTCTTCATTATGGTTAGGTTGAGATCTTAAATCCAACCGATTTCTTCTTACTTCCGTTCCACGCTCTGTACGTATAGTATAAGATCTTGGTGCTACTTGTGCTTGAAATCTAGTTATTTCTGCAGATCTACACATAGTCACTGCCTTGTCTAGTGTTAGGTCTTGCTCTCTCAGCAGTCTCTCTCTGAGTCCATTGTCAGGTATTCCACAGATAATACGATCTCTAATCGGTGAATGCTTTAAATCACCAAACTCACAGGTTTTACTGAGTGATTACAGCTCTGTAACATACTGATCAAATCCATCTACAGACTTCTGATCACATGTGAAAAACTTATATCTTTCATATGTCACATTTTTCCTAGGCACAAAGTAATCTTCAAACTTTTGCATTATAGAAGATAGCACCATATTCTGCCCCTCAGCAAACTGAAAACTATTATAAATGTCCTGCACATCCTCTCCTATCACATGGAGGAAAATGGATGCCTTAGTTTTGTCAGCCTCTGTATCAGCTCCACATGCAGCAAGATATATATTAAACCTTTGCTTAAATCTTTTCCAGTTTTCAGACAAATTACCAGACATCAGCATGCCGGTTGGAGGAGCTAGTTTATCCATGGTTACTCACTGTTTGAAGAAAAGAGCACACGGCAGGCTTTGCAGACACTGAGTATCACAGCCTTACAGACTGCTGCAGGATTCTTTCACACTCTGAGAGCACTAGCGGTCCAAGTTAAACTTCCTCTGACACCATGTTTTGTTCATATGTTTGTAAATCCAGTCATAAGGACACAGAGACATGCGAGTTCACTGCTGTGCTGTTTTATTCCACCACCAACTCCAGGCACACTGCACACTGGACCACCCACTTCCCAGCATCCCCCTGATCTCAGGGACCATCACTGAAGATTCAGGCTTACACATATTAGTAAGGGAGTGTCTACAAATATTAAGCATTCTAATACACTGGGATTACATTATTAACCTCAATAACATTCATTTCCAGTCTATTCTGAACACCTCACACCTCATAATATTGTTTTTAGGCCTAAAAGTTGCACCCAGGTAGCTGTATGACTAAGCTAAGCGACACAAGTGTGCGGCACAAATACCTGGCCCATCTAGGAGTGGCACTACAACGGCAGACAGGATGGCACTTAAAAAAACCTAGTCCCCAAACAGCACATCATGCAAAGAAGATAAAGAGGTGCAATACAGTAGCTGTATAACTAATCTAAGCGACACAAGTGTGCGGAACAAACACCTGGCCCATCTAGGAATGGCACTGCAGTGGCAGACAGGATGGCACTTGAAAAAAAACTAGTCCCCAAACAGCACATCATGCAAAGAAGATAAAGAGGTGCAATAAAGTAGCTGTATAACTAATCTAAGCGACACAAGTGTGCGGAACAAACACCTGGCCCATCTAGGAATGGCACTGCAGTGGCAGACAGGATGGCACTTAAAAAAACCTAGTCCCCAAACAGCACATCATGCAAAGAAGATAAAGAGGTGCAATAAAGTAGCTGTATAACTAATCTAAGCGACACAAGTGTGCGGAACAAACACCTGGCCCATCTAGGAATGGCACTGCAGTGGCAGACAGGATGGCACTTGAAAAAAAACTAGTCCCCAAACAGCACATCATGCAAAAAAGTAAAAGAGGTGCAATGAGGTAGCTAAGCGACACAAGTGTGTGGCACAAACACCTGGCCCACCTAGGAGTGGCACTGCAGTCCCACTGCACTAATGGCGGACGCACGTCTAAAACCAAGATAGCTGTCAAGGCCTCAGTTATCTGCTTTGCAACAGGATGACTGCTGTCATATTTCATCTTCCTTGCAAAGGACTGTTGGACAGTCATTTGCTTAGTTGAAGTAGTACAAGTGGTCTTCCGACTTCCCCTCTGGGATGACGATCGACTCCCAGCAGCAACAACAGCAGCAGCAGCAGCAACAGCAATAGGAGGAAGTGGTTCTTGATCTTTCCCTATTTTATCCTCCAAATTCTCCATTTTTGTTCTGGGATTACATAACAAAATGCAGTACAGGAGAGCATACATCTACACCACACAGGGCAAACCCTGTAAAAATTATGTGGATTAATATTAATAACCCCTTTATTTGGTGTAAATAATATACAGCACAGGACAGCACCACTGAACTTATATGGCAGCACCACTGGACTGGATTTATACAGCAGTCCCACTGGACTTATATGGCAGTATCACTGGACATATTCAGCAGTATCACTAGACTTATACGCCAGTACCACTGGACTGGATTTATACTGCAGTATCTCTTGACTTATACGGCAGTATCACTGGACATATATGGCAGAATCATTGGATTTATACAGCAGTACCACTGGACTGAATTTATACGGCAGTATCACTGGACTTATACGGTAGTACCACTAGGCATATACGGAAGCATCACTGGACATATACGGCAGTACCCCTGGACTGGATTTATATGGCAGTATCACTGGACTTATACGGCAGTACCACTGGACTGGATTTATGTGGCAGTTTCACTGGACATATACGGCAGTATCACTGGTCTTATATGGCAGTACCACTGGACTGGATTTATACGACAGTACCACTGGACTTATATGGCAGTACCACTGGACTGGATTTATATGGCAGTACCACTGGACTGGATTTATATAGCAGTACCACTGGACATATATACGGTAGTGATGAGCGGGTTCGGTTCCTCGGAAACCGAACCCCCCCAAACTTCACCCATTTTACACGGGTCCATGGCATACTCGGATTCTCCCTTATGGCTCGGTTAACCTGAGCGCGCCCGAACGTCATCATCCCGCGGTCGGATTCTCGCGAGATTCGAATTCTATATAAGGAGCCGCGCGTCGCCGCCATTTTCACTCGTGCATTGGAAATGTTAGGGAGAGGACGTGGCTGGCGTCCTCTCCATTTATTAATGTTGCTGCAAATATTTGTGCTTATTGCTTAATTGTGGGGACTGGGGAGCAGCTGTATTATATAGGAGGAGTACAGTGCAGAGTTTTGCTGACAGTGACCACCAGTATATATAGCAGTATGGTACGGAAGGCCACTGCTCTACCTACCTCTGTGTCATCAAGTATACTATCCATCTAGATTCTATACCTGTGGTGCATTTTAGTTTTGCAGTTTGCTGACAGTGACCACCAGTATATATAGCAGTACGGTACGGAAGGCCACTGCTCTACCTACCTCTGTGTCGTCAAGTATACTATCCATCTAGATTCTATACCTGTGGTGCAGTTTAGTTTTGCAGTTTGCTGACAGTGACCACCAGTATATATAGCAGTACGGTACGGAAGGCCACTGCTCTACCTACCTCTGTGTCGTCAAGTATACTATCCATCTAGATTCTATACCTGTGGTGCATTTTAGTTTTGCAGTTTGCTGACAGTGACCACCAATATATATATCAGTACGGTACGGAAGGCCACTGCTCTACCTACCTCTGTGTCGTCAAGTATACTATCCATCTAGATTCTATACCTGTGGTGCATTTTAGTTTTGCAGTTTGCTGACAGTGACCACCAGTATATATAGCAGTACGGTACGGAAGGCCACTGCTCTACCTACCTCTGTGTCGTCAAGTATACTATCCATCTAGATTCTATACCTGTGGTGCATTTTAGTTTTGCAGTTTGCTGACAGTGACCACCAGTATATATAGCAGTACGGTACGGAAGGCCACTGCTCTACCTACCTCTGTGTCGTCAAGTATACTATCCATCCATACCTGTGGTGCATTTCAGTTGTGCGCAGTATATATAGTAGTAGGCCATTGCTATAGATACTGGCATATAATTCCACACATTAAAAAATGGAGAACAAAAATGTGGAGGTTAAAATAGGGAAAGAGCAAGATCCACTTCCACCTCGTGCTGAAGCTGCTGCCACTAGTCATGGCCGAGACGATGAAAAGCCATCAACGTCGTCTGCCAAGGCCGATGCCCAATGTCATAGTAGAGAGCATGTAAAATCCAAAAAACAAAAGTTCAGTAAAATGACCCAAAAATCAAAATTGAAAGCGTCTGATGAGAAACATAAACTTGCCAATATGCCATTTACGACACAGAGTGGCAAGGAACGGCTGAGGCCCTGGCCTATGTTCATGGCTAGTGGTTCAGCTTCACATGAGGATGGAAGCACTCATCCTCTCGCTAGAAAAATGAAAAGACTTAAGCTGGCAAAAGCACAGCAAAGAACTGTGCGTTCTTCTAAATCACAAATCCCCAAGGAGAGTCCAATTGTGTCGGTTGCGATGCCTGACCTTCCCAACACTGGATGGGAAGAGCTTGCGCCTTCCACCATTTGCACGCCCCTGCAAGTGCTGGAAGGAGCACCCGCAGTCCAGTTCCTGATAGTCAAATTGAAGATGTCACTGTTGAAGTACACCAGGATGAGGATATGGGTGTTGCTGGCGCTGGGGAGGAAATTGACAAGGAGGATTCTGATGTTGAGGTGGTTTGTTTAAGTCAGGCACCTGGGGAGACACCTGTTGTCCGTGGGACGAATATGGCCATTGACATGCCTGGTCAAAATACAAAAAAAAAATCACCTCTTCGGTGTGGAATTATATCAACACAAATGCGGACAACAGGTGTCAAGCCGTGTGTTGCCTTTGTCAAGCTGTAATAAGTAGGGGTAAGGACGTTAACCACCTCGGAACATCCTCCCTTATACGTCACCTGGACCGCATTCATCAGAAGTCAGTGACAAGTTCAAAAACTTTGGATGACAGCAGAAGCAGTCCACTGACCACTAAATCCCTTCCTCTTGTAACCAAGCTCCTGCAAACCACACCACCAACTCCCTCAGTGTCAATTTCCACCTTACACAGGAAAGCCAATAGTCCTGCAGGCCATGTCACTGGCAAGTCTGACGAGTCCTCTCCTGCCTGGGATTCCTCTGATGCATCCTTGAGTGTAATGCCTACTGCTGCTGGCGCTGCTGTTGTTGCTGCTGGGAGTCGATCGTCATCCCAGAGGGGAAGTCGGAAGACCACTTGTACTACTTCCAGTAAGCAATTGACTGTCCAACAGTCCTTTGCGAGGCAGATGAAATATCACAGCAGTCATCCTGCTGAAAAGCGGATATCTCAGGTCTTGTCAGCCTGGGTGGTGAGAAACGTGTGTCCGGTATCCACCGTTAATTCACAGGCAACTAGAGACTTGATTGAGGTACTGTGTCCCCGGTACCAAATACCATCTAGGTTCCATTTCTCTAGGCAGGCGATACCGAAAATGTACACAGACCTCAGAAAAAGAGTCACCAGTGTCCTAAAAAATGCAGTTGTACCCAATGTCCACTTAACCACGGACATGTGGACAAGTGGAGCAGGGCAGACTCAGGACTATATGACTGTGACAGCCCACTGGGTAGATGTATTGCCTCCCGCAGCAAGAACAGCAGCGGCGGCACCAGTAGCAGCATCTCGCAAACGCCAACTCGTTACTAGGCAGGCTACGCTTTGTATCACCGCTTTCCATAAGAGGCACACAGCTGACAACCTCTTACGGAAACTGAGGAACATCATCGCAGAATGGCTTACCCCAATTGGACTCTCCTGGGGATTTGTGACATCGGACAACGCCACCAATATTGTGTGTGCATTACATCTGGGCAAATTCCAGCACGTCCCATGTTTTGCACATTTGGTGGTGCAGAATTATTTAAAAAATGACAGGGGCGTGCAAGAGATGCTGTCGGTGGCCCGAAGAATTGCGGGCCACTTTCGGCATTCAGCCACCGCGTGCCGAAGACTGGAGAACCAGCAAACAGTCCTGAACCTGCCATCATCTGAAGCAAGAGGTGGTAACGAGGTGGAATTCAACCCTCTATATGCTTCAGAGGATGGAGGAGCAGCAAAAGGCCATTCAAGCCTATACATCTGCCCACGATATAGGCAAAGGAGGGGGAATGCACCTGACTCAAGCGCAGTGGAGAATGATTTCAACGTTGTGCAAGGTTCTGCAACCCTTTGAACTTGCCACACGTGAAGTCAGTTCAGACACTGCCAGCCCGAGTCAGGTCATTCCCCTCATCAGGCTTTAGCAGAAGAAGCTGGAGACATTGAAGGGGGAGCTAAAACAGAGCGATTCCGCTAGGCATGTGGGACTTGTGGATGGAGCCCTTAACTCGCTTAACCAGGATTCACGGGTGGTCAATCTGTTGAAATCAGAGCACTACATTTTGGCCACCGTGCTTGATCCTAGATTTAAAACCTACGTTGTATATCTCTTTCCAGCAGACACAAGTCTGCAGAGGTTCAAAGACCTGCTGGTGAGAAAATTGTCAAGTCAAGCGGAATGTGACCCGTCAACAGCTCCTCCTTCACATTCTCCCGCAACTGGGGGTGCGAGGAAAAGGCTAAGAATTCCGAGCCCACCCGCTGGCGGTGATGCAGAGCAGTCTGGAGCGAGTGCTGACATCTGGTCCGGACTGAAGGACCTGCCAACGATTACTGACATGTTGTCTACTGTCACTGCATATGATTCTGTCACCGTTGAAAGAATGGTGGAGGATTATATGAGTGACCGCATCCAAGTACCAAGTAGGCACGTCAGACAGTCCGTACGTATACTGGCAGGAAAAAGAGGCAATTTGGAGGCCCTTGCACAAACTGGCTTTATTCTACCTAAGTTGCCCTCCCTCCAGTGTGTACTCCGAAAGAGTGTTTAGTGCAGCCGCTCACCTTGTCAGCAATCGGCGTACGAGGTTACTTCCAGAAAATGTGGAGAAGATGATGTTCATAAAAATGAATTATAATCAATTCCTCCGTGGAGACATTCACCAGCAATTGCCTCCAGAAAGTACACAGGGATCTGAGATGGTGGATTCCAGTGGGGACGAATTAATAATCTGTGAGGAGGGGGATGTACACAGTGAAAGGGGTGAGGAATTGGAGGATGATGATGAGGTGGACATCTTGCCTCTGTAGAGCTAGTTTGTGCAAGGAGAGATTGATTGCTTCTTTTTTGGTGGGGGCCCAAACCAACCAGTCATTTCAGTCACAGTCGTGTGGCAGACCCTGTCGCTGAAATGATGGGTTCGTTAAAGTGTGCATGTCCTGTTTATACAACATAAGGGTGGGTGGGAGGGCCCAAGGACAATTCCATCTTGTACCTCATTTTTCTTTCATTTTTCTTTGCATCATGTGCTGTTTGGGGACTATTTTTTTAAGTGCCATCCTGTCTGACACTGCAGTGCCACTCCTAGATGGGCCAGGTGTTTGTGTCGGCCACTTGTGTCCCTTAGCTTAGTCACACAGCGACCTTGGTGCGCCTCTTTTTTTCTTTGCATCATGTGCTGTTTGGGGACTATTTTTTTGAAGTGCCATCCTGTCTGACACTGCAGTGCCACTACTAGATGGACCAGGTGTTTGTGTCGGCCACTTGTGTCGCTTAGCTTAGTCACACAGCGACCTTGGTGCGCCTCTTTTTTTCTTTGCATCATGTGCTGTTTGGGGACTATTTTTTTGAAGTGCCATCCTGTCTGACACTGCAGTGCCACTCCTAGATGGGCCAGGTGTTTGTGTCGGCCACTTGTGTCGCTTAGCTTAGCCATCCAGCGACCTAGGTGCAAATTTTAGGACTAAAAATAATATTGTGAGGTGTTCAGAATAGACTGAAAATGAGTGTACATTATGGTTATTGAGGTTAATAATACTATGGGATCAAAATGACCCCCAAATTCTATGATTTAAGCTGTTTTTGAGGGTTTTTTGTAAAAATACACCCGAATCCAAAACACACCCGAATCCGACAAAAAATTTTCAGGGAGGTTTTGGCAAAACGCGTCCGAATCCAAAACACGGCCGTGGAACCGAATCCAAAACCAAAACACAAAGCCCGAAAAATTTCTGGTGCACATCTCTAATATACGGCAGTATCACTGGACATATACGGCAGTACCACTGGACTAGATTTATACGGCAGTATCACTGGACTTATATGGCAGTACCACTGGACTGGATTTATATGACAGTACCACTGGACTGGATTTATATGGCAGTACCACTGGACATATATACGGCAGTATCACTGGACATATACGGCAGTACCAATGGACTGGATTTATATGGCAGTATCACTGGACTTATATGGCAGTACCACTGGACATATATGGCACTATCACTGGATTTATATGGCAGTACCACTGGACTGGATTTATACGGCAGTATCACTGGAATTATACGGCAGTACCACTGGACTGGATTTATTCGGCAGTATCACTGGACATATACGGCATTATCACTGGACTAATATAGCAGTACCACTGGACTGAATTTATACGACAGTACCACTGGACTTATATGGCAGTACTACTGGACTGGATTTATATGGCAGTACCACTGGACTGGATTTATATGGCAGTACCACTGGACTGGATTTATATGGCAGTACCACTGGACATATATATATACGGCGGTATCACTGGACATATACGGCAGGACCACTGGACTGGATTTATACGACAGTACCACTGGACTTATATGGCAGTACCACTGGACTGGATTTATATGGCAGTATCACTGGACATATAAATGGCAGTATCACTGGACATATACGGCAGTACCACTGGACTGGATTTATACGGCAGTATCACTGGAATTATACGGCAGTACCACTGTACATATACGACAGTATCACTGGATTTATACGGCAGTACTACTGGACTAGATTTATACGGCAGTATCACTGGACTTATAACGGCAGTACCACTGGACATATATGGCAGTATCACTGGACATATATGGCAGTACCACTGGACTGGATTTATACGGCAGTACCACTGGACTGGATTTATATGCAGTACCACTGGACATATACAGCAGTATCACTGGACTTATACAGCAGTTCCACTGGACATATACAGCAGTTTTACTGGACATATATGGGAGTACCACTGGACTGGATTTATACGGCAATACCACTGGACTTATACGGCAGTACCACTAGACTGGATTTATACGGCAGTACCACTGGACTGGATTTATATTGCTGTACCACTGGACATATACAGCAGTACCACTGGACTGTATTTATACAGTATCACTGGACTTATACGCAGTACCACTGGACTGGATTTATACGACCGTACCACTGGACTGGATTTATATGGCAGTACCACTGGACATATACGGCAGTATCACTGGACATATACAGCAATACCACTGGACTGGATTTATACGGCAGTATCACTGGACATATACAGCAGTATCACTGGACTGGATTTATACGGCAGTACCACTGGACTTATACGGCAGTACCACTGGACTGGATTTATATGGCAGTATCACTGGACTTAAATGGCAGTACCACTGGACATATACGGTAGTATCACTGGACATATACGACAGTACCACTGGACTGGATTTATATGGCAGTGCCACCGAACTTATACGGCAGTACCACTGGACTGGATTTATACGGCAGTACCACTGGACATATACGGAAGTTCCACTGGACATATACGGCAGTATCAATGGACATATATAGGGCATTACCACTGGACTGGATTTATACGGCTGTACCGCTGGACATATACGGCAGTATCACTGGATTTATATGGCACTACCACTGGACTGGATTTATACGGCAGTATTACTGGACTTATACCGCAGTACCACTGGACATATATGGCAGTACCACTGAACTGGATTTATATGGCAGCATCACTGGACTTATACGGCAATACCAGTGGACATATACGGCAGTATCTGTGGACATATACGGCAGTATCACTGGACATATACGGCAGTACCACTGGACTTGATTTATACAGCAGTATCACTGGACTTATACAGCAGTACTACTGGGCTGGATTTATACGGCAGTATCACTGGACTGATACGGCAGTACCACTGGAGATATACCGCAGTATCACTGGACTTATACAGGAATACCACTGGACTTATACAACAGCACAGGGACACCACCACTGGACTGATGAAGCACAACATAGCACCACTGGACTGGACTTATACAGCAGCACTGGACATATGGCAGCAGAGGACACCACCACTGTGACTGGACTGATGCAGCACAAGACACCACCACTGGACTGATGCAGCACAACACAGAACCACTGGACTGGATTTATACAGCAGCACTGGACATATGACAACAGAGGAGACCACCACTGTGACTTGACTGATGCAGCACAAGACAGCACTGGAATGACACACATAAGACATAGAAGGTCACCACACCATTTTCCCGCACAGACAGACACTGAGGAGAGAGACATGTCCTCTCGCTACACTCTCCAGGACTGGAGTGAAAATGGCGGCGACGCGCGGCTCCTTATATGGAATCCAAAACCCGCGAGAATCTGACAGCGGGATGATTACATTTTGCCTCGTTCTGGTTTCCGAGTCTTGCGGGAAGTCCTGAGCCGGGCTCGGATCCGGGCTCGTGACGTGAGGTTCGGGGGGTTCGGTTCTCAGAGAACCGAACCCGCTCATCTCTACTTTTAACACATTAGCTGAACTGTTTATATACCATATTAGAAAGATAAAGATCTGACCAGAAACAAAGACTCTAATCATGATCTCTTACCTTGAATTCATTTGGAACTATGAGTTTGGGAGTTTGAAGTCCACAGATCACATCCAAAGCACAGAAAACAATGATTGTCATTATCACTGAAAAATCACCAGTCAACCTTCTTATCTGTGCAAAAAGATGCAGAAATCGCAAATAGTTATTTATCAACTGAAATGTCAAAATATTGGACTAAGAATTGAAAATTATATTTTACAACTACATAAGAATTAGCATTTCAACCATGTCGGGATCCCAGTGCTGGGCTTCTCCTCTCTACAGTCTTTGTCGTAGTAGTGACTGTAGACATCCAGACTGCATCCATTTCAAAGAGTGACACTCAGACATCTTACTAGTTGTAAACAGGATATTAAGTCCACAGGGGTATTAGACACTTAAGGCAGCCATGGTAAATCTCTAATAGTGGCCTTGTGTGGGTGACACCAAATCAGCTATAGGTGGAGCCAACACAAAGTAGACAGGGTCAGCACACTATTATCTCTAGCCACATCGATGACAGGCAACATGCACCCACAGCGATACAATAGTCATAATAGCGAATGCATGCACTGCTAGGTGGAGTAGATACTAGTATGCAATATTAGCAAACATCTAGGTAGAGTGGAGTGCATGCACTGGCTGGGGCTCAGCTAAGAGGGGAGTGGAGGGTGCACCAGCCAGGGGATCCAGCCCCGATGGTGAACTAAGTTAGTTGCAGCTGGATCCTACTCTAAAGAACCAGCAGTTACTTGGATGCTAAGTACTCCCTCCCCTCCCGGAGTCCCTGACATCTCCTATCCTCAACATGTATCCATCACTCTATCCCAATATTTTGGGGCCATGGGAGATAATAAAGGGGCGCCACGGCCCCAAAACGTTGGGATAGAGTGATGTATTAAATACACTTTTTGTGTATATACTCCTGATGCAGTCCAGGCTTGATATGCCATAAGGACGAAACGCGTTGAGGAACAGAGACCGAACTGTATCTACTACACATCAGATAAGCTATTTTTACATTATTTTGATGTACGGGTATTTGCTTTGTTTTTTAACAATTAAAGTACCATAAGGTTCTGGAGCTGAAGGGAGAAATCTATCCAGTTCGGGAATTCCCTTTTTGAGAGCGTGCGATTTAATTAAGTGGTTAACTCCACTCATGATGGTACTTGCATTTTTCTAAGGGTGTTATTGAACTGTTATTGAACTGGTGGAGGTTTTCATTTGAAGGATCCTAATATACTGCACTAGTAGGCGCTGTTTTCACCTTCTTTCTAGATCCATCGAAACAGACCAACTGAACACCGGTCACCTGGATTACGGCTGCCACCCTGTCAGAGGGAGTGTGGATTGGAGACAGAGAAATTGGACATTACCACTGTCTCTGGACTAAGACTCTCTTTATTTTCACTCATTTGGTGTAGCGCTAAGTACCACCTTTTCACCGATATATATATATATATATATATAAAAATAATACGGTTACAGATAGTGGCGAGCTTCACACCAGCTCACACAAACAAAGCAAACCAAGCTAACTAGCTTGAAAACTCAGCAACAGCTGAATTATACTACTGAACCAAGAAATAACGCAGTACTTAACTAAGAACAAAGCAGTACTGACCAAGTAACCACTGCAGGATAACGAAGCGCTGGGCGGGCGCCCAGCATCCTCTACGGACTACGAGAAAAGGATTTACTGGTAGGTAATTAAAATCCTATTTTCTCTTACGTCCTAGAGGATGCTGGGGTTCACATTAGTACCATGGGAATGTACCAAAGCTCCCGTAACGGGAGAGCGTGGAGGCTCCTGCAGAACTGATTGACCAAACCTTAGGTCCTCAGAGGCCAAAGTATCGAACCTGTAGAACTTAGCAAACATGTTCGACCCAGACCAAGTAGCCGCTCGGCAAAGCTGTAAAGCCGAGACACCATGGGCAGCCGCCCAGGAAGAACCCACCTTACAAGTAGAGTGGGCCTTAACAGATTTTGGACACGGCAATCCTGCCGTAGAATATGCATGCTGGATAGTGAACCTGATCCAGCGAGAGATCGTCTGCTTAGAAGCAGGACACCCAATTTTCATGGGATCATACAGGACAAACAGAGGACGAGCAGTTTGCTTCACATAAATTTTCAGAGCCCTTACAACATCCAAGGACTTTGATGGAATTGAGGAGTCAGTAGCAACTGGCACCACAATAGGTTGGTTGATATGAAAAGCTGACATAACCTTTGGAAGGAATTGCTGACGTGTCCGGAGCTCAGCTCTATCTTCACGGAAGATCAAGAAGGGACTTTCATAAGACAAAGCCCCCAACTCCGATACACGTCTAGCAGAAGCAAAGGCCAACAAAGTTACAGCCTTCCACGTGAGAAACTTGACCTGAACCTCCTGTAGAGGCTCAAACCAATCCGATTGGAGGAACTGCAACACCAGGATCCCAGGGTGCCGTAGGCGGCACAAAGAGAGGCTGGATGTGCAGAACCCCTTTCAAAAAAGTCTGAACCTCAGGGAGGGAAGCCATTTGTGTCTGGAAGAAAATGGAAAAGGCTGAAATCTGGACCTTTATGGATCCCATACGCAGGCCCATATCCACACCTGCTTTCAGGAAGAGGAGAAACCGTCCCAGTTGAAACTCCACCGTAGGAAACCTCTTGGATTCACAGCAAGACACATACTTTTTCCAAATGCGATGGTAATGTTTTGACATAACTCCTTTCCTAGCCTGTATCAGGGTAGGAATAACCTTGTTCGGAATGCCCTTCTGAGCTAATATCTGTCATTCAACCTCCATGCCGTCAAACGTAGCCATGGTAAGTCTTGATAAGTGAACGGCTCCTGTTGCAGAAGGTACTCCCGAAGAGGAAGAGGCCTCGGATCTTCCAGCAGGAGATCCAGAAGATCCGCATACCAAACCCTTCTTGGCCAGTCCAGAGCAATGAGGATTGCCTGAACTCTTGTTCTCTTTATGATTTTTAGAACCCTTGGAATGAGTGGAAGTGGAGAAAACACATACACTGACTGGAACACCCACGGAGTCACCAGGGCGTCCACTGCCATGGCTTGCGGGTCTCTTGACCTTGAACAATACCTCCAAAGCTTCTTGTTGAGACGTGAGGCCATCATGTCTATTTGAGGTACACCCCAAAGATTTGTCACCTCCGTGAACACCTCCGGATGGAGGCCCCACTCTCCTGGATGGAGATTGTGTCTGCTGAGGAAGTCCGCTTCCCAGTTGTCCACTTCCGGAATGAAGATTGCTGACAGCGCCAGTGCGTGCCTTTCTACCCAGAGGAAGATCCTTTTTAACTCTGACATTGCAGCTCTGCTCTTCATTCCGCGCTGTCGGTTTATGTAGGCCACCGTCATTACATTGGGGGTAATTCCAAGTTGATCGCAGCAGGAATTTTATTAGCAGTTGGGCAAAACCATGTGCACTGCAGGTGGGGCAGATTTAACATGTGCAGAGAGAGTTAGATTTGGGTGGGGTGTATTCAAACTGAAATCTAAATTGCAGTGTAAAAATAAAGCAGCCAGTATTTACCCTGCACAGAAACAAAATAACCCACCCAAATCTAACTCTCTCTGCACGTGTTATATCTGTCCCCCCTGCAGTGCACATGGTTTTGCCCAATTGCTAACAAACTTGCTGCTGCGATCAACTCAGAATTACCCCCATTGTCCGACTGTACTTGAATGGCACGATCTCGCAGAAGATGTGCCGCTTGGAGAAGACCGTTGTACACGGCTCTTAGTTCCAGAATGTTTATTGGAAGACTGGATTCCAGACTTGACCACCTTCCTAGGAAGGTTTCCCTTGAGTGACTGCGCCCCAACCCTGGAGACTTGCCCCCGTGGTTAGAAGGATCCAGTCCTGAATCCCAAACCTGCGGCCCTCCAGAATGTTAGACATTTGCAGCCACCAGAGGAGTGAAATCCATGCTTTCGGCGACATACGTATCCTCAGGTGCATATGCAGATGAGACCCCGACCACTTTTCTAGGAGATCCAGTTGGAAGGATCGAGCATGAAATCTTCCGTACTGTAGAGCCTCGTAGGAGGCAACATCTTCCCCAGAAGTCGAATGCACTGATGAACCGATAACGGGCTGACTTCTGGACATCCCAGACCATTGTTTGAATCACCAATGCTTTTTCCTCGGGTAGAAACACCCTCTGCACTTCCATGTCGAGGATCATCCCCAGGAAAGACAGTCTCCTTGTCAGCTCCAAATGTGACTTCGGAAGGTTCAGGATCCAACCATGTTCCCTGAGCAGACAAGTCGTGAGAGCAATGGACCAAAACAAGGTCTCCCTGGTCGACGCCTTTATCAGCAGATCGTCCAGATATGGAATTATGTTCACTCCCTGTCTGCGGACGAGAACCATCATCTCTGCCATCACCTTGGTGAACACCCTCGGTGCCGTGGAGAGACCGAACGGCAGTGCCTGAAACTGATAGTGACTGTCTAACAATGCAAACCTGAGATAAGCCTGGTTTGGCGGCCAAATATGAATGTGGAGGCACGCGTCCTTGATATCTAGGGATACCAGAAACTCCACCTCCTATGGACCTGAGATCATCGCTCTCAGAGACTCCATTTTGAACTTGAACTCCCTCAGATAAAGGTATAACGATTTCAAGTTCAAAATCGGTCTGACCGAACCATCCGGATTTGGTACCACGAAAAGGTTCGAACAGTAACTCTTGTTTTGCATATGCGGTGAAACTGTAACGATGACCGCTGACCTTTCCAATTTTTTCAATGGCTTCCTGTAGGACAGCCCTGTCTGTCAATAACGCTGGCAAGCCCGATTTGAAGAATCGGTGAGGCGGGAGTTCTTGAAACTCCAGTCTGTACCCCTGGGACACAATATCCTGTACCAAGGGGCCAGGACGGATGACACCCAGATGTGGCTGAAATGTCTGAGCCTCGCACCCACCAGACCATCCTCCAGGCTGTGCGGTCCACCGTCAGGCTGAGGATTTTGAGGAACCAGAAGCAGGCTTCTGATCCTGGGAGCCTGCAGGTGCAGGCTTTTTGGATTTTGCACGCCCACCTCTAAAGAAAGTGGTAGGGGGCTTGGACTTTTTTGTCTTAGCGGTCCAAAGGGACAGCCATGCGGATGAAGAAAAGGGTTTCTTCATAGAAGGTGTAGCTGAGGGAAGAAAGGGTGACTTACCCGCGGTTGCCGTGGAAATCCACGCATCCAACGCTTCCCCAAACAGAGCCTGACCTGTGAGTGGTAAGTTCTCCACACTTCTCCTGGATTCCGCATCCCCCGACCATTGGCGCAGCCAGAGTACCCTGTGGGCTGAGACAGACATGGAAGATATCCGTGCATTCAGCATAACCAGGTCCTTCATGGATTCCACCATGAACCCCGCAGAATCCTGTATGTTACGTAAAAACAGTTCAATGTCACTTCTATCCATTGTATCTAAGTCTTCTAGTTACGTGCATGACCACTTTACTATAGCTTTTGAGATCCATGCACAGGCAATAGTAGGCCTTAATGCCACCCCTGAAGCAGTTTATATGGATTTGAGCATAGTGTCAATCTTACGATCAGCCGGTTCCTTTAACGCGGTAGATCCAGGGACAGGTAAAACCACCTTTTTTGACAGTCTGGAGACAGAGGCGTCAACTATGGGTGTGTTTTCCCATCTTTTTCTATCCTCCTCAGGGAAGGGAAAAGCAACCAGAACCCTCTTGGGGATCTGGAAGTTTTTCTCCGGGGCTTCCCAGGACTTTTCAAATAAAGCATTTAATTATTTAGACGCAGGGAAGGTTAGCAAGGCTTTCTTATTATCTGTGAAGTAAGCCTCCTCAACCTGCTCAGGTGTTGTGTCAGAAATGTTTAATACATCTCTAATGGCCTCAATCATGAGCTGCACCCCCTTAGCCAGGGATGACACCCCCCTTAGCACATCCCCATCACTGTCAGCCATGTCAGAGTCAGTATCCGTTTCATCTTGCATAATCTGGGCAAGTGCACGTTTCTGTGGGTATATGCTAGGGTATTTTGAAGGAATAGGAACAGAACCTGACCAAACTTCCATAGACTTCTTTAAAAGTTTCAGTCTCAGTCTGAGCTACCCTAGTAGAGATCTGAGAGATCATTCCCTTAATAGAGGTCAACCACTCAGGCTCAGTAATAGGGATCTGAGACATTACATTCCTGTGTACATGGAATGTATTCCTCTGGAGAAGAAATGTCCTCTGCAGCATAAGGCACAGAGTCCCCAGACATGGCTATGTGAGAAAACAAGCACCCACACACACACACACAGGAAAATGTCAGACACAGTTTCCCTCCCAAGTATGCCACAGAGAAACACAGAGTTTGGAGCCAGCACACACAGCGCTACCCTAGGTAGATATAATACAACTACCTGGCGCTGACTGTGTACCTTAATAGACACAGTAATTTCACAGCCTCCCCCCCTTCTACAACCCCCTGTTACCGCACAGGATAGGTGGAGTTGCGTAGAGGGACAGCTCTCCCTGTCAGCGTCTCTGTACTGGATGTGCAGGCAGGGAAATGGCGCTGAACGCTGCTGGGTCCGCTCTGAGGAGAAGCTCCGCCCCTTTAACATGGCGCTGCTTCCCGCTCTTCACATCTTTATACTGGCCTGAGGAATTATGTTGGCAGCGTTACCGAGGTCCCTGACAGCCTTGGTGACCATTGTAGGGTATAGGCGCTGGCTCAGGGCGCCTCTCATAGCGCCGCACTGTGTACCGCTGAGCCTCCGGAGCGCAGTTAGTACTGCGCTCCCACCCTGTTGCCGCCATCTTCACACCGGCTCCCCACTTGCTGTGGGGGCCGGTGACTCACTCGCCACCGGAATCTTCTGGCTCTGTTAGGGGGTGGCGGCATGCTGCGGGAGTGAGCGGTCACCTGGGGCGGCTAACGATCATCACCCTCAGGAGCTCAGTGTCCTGTCAGCGGAGATAGTGGCCATTAACCTCTCAGGGTTGGACACTACTCCCCCCCTAAGTCCCACGAAGCAGGGTGGCTGTTGCCAGCAGCCTCCCTGTGCCTAACTTTAATAAAAACAACAAAACTAGAAAAACTCCTATGGAGCTCCCATAGCTGTGTCCGGATCCTCCGAGCACATTTCTAAACTGAGTCTGGTAGGAGGGGCATAGAGGGAGGAGCCATCCAACACTGTTAAACTCTTAAAGTGCCAGTGGCTCCTAGTGGACCCGTCTATACCCCATGGTACTAATGTGGACCCCAGCATCCTCTAGGACGTAAGAGAAATAAATATACTATTAGGTGATTATAGTCATTGAGCTGTCTAAATGCTCCCGGCATGGGATACAGTGTAACATACAGCAAAAGATGTGTATATAGTCACTGAGACTCCTGGCATGGGTCTCCCCATTATATATTACATAACGTTTGGGCAGTATGGATGGTGTAATGGTTAGCATAACTGCCTCACAGCACTGAGGTCATGGGTTCAATTACCATGATGGCCCGAATTGTGTGGAGTTTGTATAGTCTCCCCGTGCTTGCATGAGTTTGCACCAGGACAGGCCAAGCTTTGATGTGAGGTCACTGCATGAAAATGGGAGGAGCCAGGAACAAAAGTAGGAGGTATGAGTAGAATGGGGAGGAGTCATTATTTATTCTTAACACTCCTCCCCCCCCCCCCCCAAAAAAAAGTTAATAATTAATAAATAATAGTCTAGATCCGCCTATGGTGGGACGCAACATTCTGATAACGGGGGTCATTCCGAGTTGTTCGCTCGGTAAATTTCTTCGCATCGCAGCGATTTTCCGCTTAGTGCGCATGCGCAATGTTCGCACTGCGACTGCGCCAAGTAAATTTGCTATGCAGTTAGGAATTTTACTCACGGCTTTTTCTTCGTTCTGGTGATCGTAATGTGATTGACAGGAAGTGGGTGTTTCTGGGCGGAAACAGGCCGTTTTATGGGCGTGTGGGGAAAAAACGCTACCGTTTCTGGGAAAAACGCGGGAGTGGCTGGAGAAACAGAGGAGTGTCTGGACGAACGCTGGGTGTGTTTGTGACGTCAAACCAGGAACGACAAGCACTGAACTGATCGCACTGGCAGAGTAAGTCTCGAGCTACTCAGAAACTGCACAGAGATGTCTTTTCGCAATATTGCGAATCTTTCGTTCGCAATTTTAAGAAGCTAAGATTCACTCCCAGTAGGCGGCGGCTTAGCGTGTGTAAAGCTGCTAAAAGCAGCTTGCGAGCGAACAACTCGGAATGAGGGCCAATATACAATGTGCAGTGTAAATTAAATGCAATACTGTATTACTTACTGATGCAGATAAATATCTGCTGGTCTGGAAGCCTTTTAGCAACATTGTAGAGACAAATGTACCGAAAAAGAGTATTACGGACATAAGGAAAATATCAGGCACATAGTTGCAGTCGTTTCCCTGTAGATGTCCCCCCAGTTCCATGCACTGATTTTGTGTCCAATTGAAATACTCTTGTGGATTCTGTGGGGGAAAAACAAGTATTGTTCACTGGCACAAACCTATATTAGAATAAAAAGCTGCCTCCTGATAGTACTGCAACGCCACAAAAACATTCAAATTATAAAGAAGAGGGGTGTTAAATTATAAAGATAGAAAAGTTTGGCACTCAGGATGATGTGGTCAATACCTGGGTGCCATTCTTCAACTGCATATAAAGCAACGTTTGTATGTGCATACTAATAAAAAGTCTCTAAGCGGTCTTCAATGTCGGCTTATTTATGCAAAATATACTGAATTTATCAAAACCGGCTATTATGCTCCAGACCTGAAGGACCTACACACACACACACACACACACACACACACACACACACACACACATACACACACACACACACACACACACACACACACACACACACACACACACACACACACACACACACACACACACACACATATTATATGTATACATATAAAGTATGTATACACACACATATATATATATATATATATACACACACACACACACACACACACACACACCTATTATATATCTATATATCTATATCTATATATCTATATCTATATATATATATATATATATATAAAAAAGAGAGGATTCCCAATTGCGCTCAGGAGTAATACCAGAAGCACCTCTAGATGAACCCTCTGTTAGCAAGGGTTCAGAATCAACACCAATAATACAAATCAGAGGGCACTAAAGATTATAGGATATTCCTAAAATTCACCATCCATTTAAAAAGATACTTTAAAAAATTGGCTTAAAAATGTATTCACAAGGTCAATAAAACCAATGAATTTCATAATGACACAAAATCATAACAATTTCTCAAATATACACTTCTCAGACTGACAATCAGTTTGGGTATAATCCCTTGTTGTTGTAAATTCAGCGTGCACCAATTAGGTGGATCAGATGAAGAACCCATCGCGTTTTGTCCCTTAGGACTTTATCAGGGGTACTAGATCGACATATGTCTGAGTAATAAAAGCTCTAGACAAAATCTTTAATGGATAAAAGGTCTGAGAAGTGTATATTTGAGAAATTGATATGATTCTGTATCATTATGAAATTAATTGGTTGTATTGATCTTGTGAATAAATTTTTAAGCCAATGTTTTAAAGTATCTTTTTAAATGGATGGTGAATTTTAGGAATATCCTATAATCTTTAGCGCCCTCTGATTTGTATTATGATATATATATATACACACTCACACACACACACACACACACACACACACACACACACACACACACACACACACACACATCACATGTAATGGACATGGAAGGTGGCCCTTCTCCAATCTCCCAAAAGCAGCTGCACTCTATGCACCTATGGTAGCTACACCCTTGTATATAACACATGTAACTGTGACAGGTAAGATGGCCCCTCTCAGCTCTGGGTGCCATAGCAGCTACACTTCCTGCACCTGTGGTAGCTACACTCTTGTATATAACACATGTAACTGTGACAGGTAAGATGGCCCCTCTCAGCTCTTGGTGCCATAGCAGCTACACTTCCTGCACCTGTGGTAGCTACACCCTTGTATATAACACATGTAACGGTGACAGGGAAGGTGGGCCCTCTCAGCTCTGGGTGCCATAGCAGCTACACTTCCTGCATCTGTGGTAGCTACGCCCTTGCATATACACATACACCAATTAGCGCCCCTATTTTTTATAATTTGAACCACCATGGAATTTCATATACATTTTCATACATATTTGCAAATCAATAAATGCTGTGATTTATTCACATTAATGCTAAGTAAGTATTTGGGTTTTATCAGTGCACTAGGTCCCGTGAGAGTCTTCTAGCCATTGGAGTTTCTACCATGGGTGCAATGCGTGCAGTGCACAAGGGCACCTGGGTCCAGGGGGTCCCACACCGCACACACTGCACTCATGCTGTGTTTATATTTACCTTTCCGGAGTCCCGCGACAGGTGTAGCAGCCTCTGCAAAAATCTGTCCCAAAATGGCTGCCGTGCATGCGCAGTAAGAAATTAGTCTGCGGACCATGGCAGGCACCATGTTTCTGGAGACTTGAGCATGTGCAGTAGACTTTGGCTTATTGCCGGAGCCTACGTCGCCGTGGAGAGGAGGGGGCCCACCCAGAGTCTGCCCACGGACCCCTCCTCTCTTGAAATGCCCCTGCTTCTAGCGTTGGGCATCTTTTTTGCAGAAAATTCAGCTTAGTTGTCTTAGGACGCATGAGTAGACTTCGCTTGATTAATTTGATATGCAACACTTGTATATCTGTGTGCGACTGATTCTATGAATCTGTGGGGGTCATTCTGACCTGAAAGCTCGCTGCAGTTCTTCGCAGCGCAGCGTTCAGGTCAGAACTGCAGAGTGCCAGCGCATGGCTGACAGCCGACGGCTGTCGTTGCCTAGCAATCGCCTCTGCCTGATTGACAGGCAGAGGCAGTCGCTGGGCGGGAGGGGGCGGCACGGCGGCATTTGGCCGTCATTTTGTGGGCGTGGTCCGGCCAACGCAGGTGTCACACACAGCCGCTGCGAGTCGGGCAGCGACGAGTAGCTCCCGGCCAGCACGCAAAAGCTGCGCTGGCCGGGAGCTACTCCTGAAGTACAAAAGAATCGCCGCTGTGCGATGCTTTTGTACTTCAGCGACGGGGCAGGGACTGACATGCGGGGCGGGCTAGCCCTGTGCTGGGCATCCCCCCGCATGTCTGTGTTCCTGATCGTAGCTGTGCTATATTTAGCACAGCTACGATCAACTCGGAATGACCTCTGTATACAAAGAGCTACAATGTAGGAGCTGCAGCTTTTTTCAATACAAGTACCATTGTGTACCGTATACAGTCACACACAATATACAAGTGTCATAAATGAATCAGCACAGTCTCCTCCTGCATTCTAGATGCATTGCTTTGTGACCAAGGCACATTTACAGCAAAATAAAGACAACCAACGTTAGAAGAGTTGCGCAGGACCTGGCAGCTCAGTTACGCCAGGCATTTCGTGATACATGGGTGTATTGAGGCCAGATATATGAGGACATATCTGTATACTCATTTTTTTTTAAATTGTGTAATTTTTATTGTAAATTTTACATGAACAAACAAACAAACAAACAAACAAATGCACAGTCTGGTATGAAGCATGTAGCTCGGTAAAACTTAAACTTGTATCACTGTTAACACAAGAGTATATCTGGTCATTTAAGTGAACATCGCAACGTACACATTATCAAAGTGATGGCGTTGAAATAACAAGAAGTAATTATATAGCACCAATTACAAAGGGAAATAGAATGTGAAAGCAGAATACAATTATGTCCAAAACAGAAACGGTGCATAACATAGAAAATATAAAGCATAAGTGAATAACACGGTCTGGTGAAAATACAGAATACAAAATGGGCTCCATTACCAAATCACACACAGCTCACTTTCTACCCCGTGGACCCCGCCCCAAAAACCGATGTATTTCATCTGTCCCATTTACCATAGTAGTGTGACATCGCACCTCTAGATCTAAACTTCAATCACTCGTGCCCAGGGACATCATTGACTAAAGCTATCCAGTGAGACATATTGGGTGAAAGCCACTTCCTTGCTATTAATACCTTAGCCATAGTGGTTAAACACATAACATATCGGTATAGGACCAATGAGTGTGTCTCTTCAACATCTAACCCAACTATGCACAGTTTAGGGTCCAGCATTGGCAGGGATGGTTCTGTAAGAATAATATCACCCTAAACTACGCTCCAAAAGGTTAGTACCCTTGAACAGGACCACAAGAGATGCCAGAAATCAGCCCCCTCCACACCACACTTTGGACAACAGGTATCAAAAGGAAGGTGTGCCCTATAAAGCATTACTGGAGTGCGATATACTCTATGCAGTAAATAGAAATAAATCTGCTGGTATCTGACACATGGGGTAGCGTACTTAATGGAGCCCAGCACTTGCGTCCATTGTTCATCAGAAAGCATACCTAAATTATGTTCCCACTTAGATTTCAAAGGGATAGATAAATGGAAATTGACACACTCATTCAGTGCAGCATATACTGTAGAGATTTGGCCTTTGGAGCTCAGGTTAATAAGCATTTTTTGATTGGAGACATTGGGGTATATGCAATTCCGGGCGAATTGCAGCTTTTTTTTGCCCGTTTTTAAATTCGACACAATTCGACCGTCGAATCCCGGCCGGCGGGTGCCGGAATTTGACATATTCAATTAAAAACGGATTCGACAGTCCCGCTGTCGAAAAACGGACCAATTGACGGATAAGTGCGTCCTGGATTCGAGTTTTCGGAATGGCACAAAAATGGTTAAAAAACCCTAAAAAAATGGCGTGGGGTCCCCCCTCCTAAGCATAACCAGCCTCGGGCTCTTTGAGCCGGTCCTGGTTGTAAAAATACGGGAAAAAATTGACAGGGGATCCCCCGTATTTTTAGAACTAGCACCGGGCTCTGCGTCCGGTCCTGGTGCAAAAAATACGGGGGACAAAAAGCGTAGGGGTCCCCCGTATTTTTAACACCAGCACCGGGCTCCACTAGCTGGACAGATAATGCCACAGCCGGGGGACACTTTTATACCGGTCCCTGCGGCCGTGGCATTAAATCCCCAACTAGTCACCCCTGGCTGGGGTACCCTGGAGGAGTGGGAACCCCTTAAATCAAGGGGTCCCACCCCTCCAGCCACCCAAGGGCCAGGGGTGAAGCCCGAGGCTGTCCCCCCATCCATGGGCTGCGGATGGGGGGCAGATAGCCTTGTGTAAAATCAAAGAATATTGTTTTTTGCAGAAGACCTACAAGTCCCAGCAAGCCTCCCCCGCAAGCTGGTACTTGGAGAACCACAAGTACCAGCATGCGCGGGGGGGGGGGGGAACGGCCCGCTGGTACCTGTAGTTCTACAGAAAAAAAAATACCCAAATAAAAACAGGACACGCACACCGTGAAAGTAAAACTTTATTACATACATGCAGACACACACATACTTACCTATGTTCACACGCCAACCTCTGTCCACTTCTCCAAGTAGAATCCGGGGTACCTGAAAATAAAATTATACTCACCTAAATCCAGTGTGTCCTGTTCTGTTTTTGTAATCCACGTACTTGCCAAAAAAACAAACCGCATACCCGATCCACGCACTGAAAGGGGTCCCATGATTACACATGGGACCCCTTTCCCCGAATGCTGAGACCCCCCCGTGACTCCTGTCACAGAGGGTCCCTTCAGCCAATCAGGGAGCGCCACGTCGATTGGTGGGTAACCTCACCGCTTACTGCAAAGTTCCCACCATTGAAGATAATGGAGCGGCTGTGCGGTGCGCTGTCTGACAGCTCAGACGCGCATAGCCAATCAGGAGAGTGCCACGACATGGCGCTCCCTGATTGGCTGAAGGGACCCTCTGTGACAGGAGTCACGGGGGGTCTCAGCATTCGGGGAAAGGGGTCCCATGTGTAAACATGGGACCCCTTTCAGTGCGTGGATCGGGTATGCGTTTTTTTTTTGTGCCAAGTACGTGGATTCTACTTGGAGAAGTGGACACAAGGCTATCAGCCCCCCATCCGCAGCCCATGGATGGGGTGGACAGCCTCGGGCTTCACCCCTGGCCCTTGGGTGGCTGGAAGGGGGGACCCCTTGATTTAAGGGGTCCCCACTCCTCCAGGGTACCCCGGCCAGGGGTGACTAGTTAGTGATTTAATGCCAGGGCCGCAGGGACCGATATAAAAGTGTCCCCCGGCTGTGGAATTATCTCTCTGACTAGTGGAGCCCAGTGCTGGTGTTAAAAATACGGGGGACCCCTACGTTTTTTGTCCCCCATATTTTTTGCACCAGGACCGGACGCAGAGCCCGGTGCTGGTTCTAAAAATACGGGGGATCCCCTGTCAATCCCCCCCCCCGTATTTTTACAACCAGGACCGACTCAAAGAGCCCGAGGCTGGTTATGCTTAGGAGGGGGGACCCCACGCATTTGTTTTTCTGGATTTTAACCCATTCCCACCCCTTCCCACTGAAAACCATGCTCTCTCTATTTTAGTCAGTTAAAAAAAATATATATTATTTTAAAAAATATATAAATAATAGCTGTGTCTCCTAATAGACAAACCAAGTACCTAATCCCTTCTAATATAAATAGATATGCTATTAGCAATAAAAAAAACACACAAAAAAACATGTTTGTAATTTTTTTTATTAGATTCCGCCAGCAAAGTGAGGCGGAATGAAATTGACGAAATTACTGTCGAAAAGCACTGTTGTCGAATCGACATTCTTCAATTGAATACACTTTTGTCGAAAAGCCGCATTTTTACCAGTGCAGACATGTCGAATTTGACAACTGTCGAATTCTAAAAAGTAGAATCTGAAAAGTCCGTTTTTTTGTCGAAAAGTACTGTATTGCATTGTCGAATATTTTTTTGTGTCGAAAATGCCCCGTTTTTCGACTTTCGCGGCAATTCAACTGCAATTGCATATACCCCATTGAAATGGCCAGAGGTGCTTTACCAAACTGGGCTTGTGACGCATGGCACAACTGAAGGTAGCGGAAAAAGGTCGAATTAGGGATATCATAATCCTGTCGTATCTGTTCAAAGTACTTAAAACTACCAGCATCATACAGTTGATTCATCATTGTAATTTCCACCCTCAACCATAAATTATCTTGAGACAAAGGAAACAATTCCTTATATGAAGCATTAAACCACAAGGGTGACTCCTCATCAAGGTCATACCAGTCGAAAAAGGTGTGCGTCATGCGCCACACCAAGAGAGCCTGCCGTAGTATAGGAGGAAGAGCAGAAATAGCAGAACCACACAGCAGAAATTGAACCGGTGAGAGAGAGGACTAGAACCCGGCTAACGTAGTTCCACCTGTACCCAAGATAAACTAGAAAGATGGACCAGTTGAGAGTCCAAGTAGTGTACACGCATATTGGAAAGACCTAGCCCACCATCCAGTTTGGACCTGACCAAAGCTTTTATGGCCACTTTGGATGCCTTACCATCCCATATAAAGGAGGAGATAACACTGTCAATGGTAGAAAATATTTTTTTTAGGTATATATATGGGTGAATGTTGCAGTAAATAGAGATACCTGGGTTGAATAGACATTTTGATGAGATTGATACGACCCATAATGGTAAGCGGTAGTTTCACAAATGAGCTTTATTTTTAAAGTCATTCGTTACAGGCTCCACATTTAGTGCAACATAATCTTGAGGGTGGTGAGAAATCCAAACTCCTGAATATTTAAATCGCAGAGTCCACTGCAACGAACAACCAGGGTCTGGCACAGCGGGGAGTATATCAGATATAGAATAGACACTGGACTTGTTCCAGTTTATTTGTAAGCCAGAGTAAGCCGAAGAGATTAATGATCCGTAACATAGAGATTAATGAGTTCACAGAGTCCCTAAGGAATAAAAGCATGTCATCAGCGAATAGTGCAACAACATCTGTGTTGTCCCCCACCTGAATACCCTCAATGTCTGAAGACATACGAAAACAACATGCTAAAGGTTCGATGGCAAGGGCAAATAAAGCCGGAGAGAGTGGGCATCCCTGCCTTGTACACCTCTCCAATGGAAAGGGTCTCGACACGTGACCATTGACTGAGATATACGAGCTGCCTGAGAAGAATATAGCAGCTGGACCCATCGAATAAATTTAGGACCGAAGACGAATTTATGAAGTACTTTCCACAGATATTCCCATTCTACCAGGTTGAAGGCCTTGGCGGCATCCAAAGACACCACCACTGCCCCCGACTCGGATCGGTCATCCCTTTGTAAGTGACAAAAGAGTCTGCAGAGGTTCTGTACCGTAGACTTGCCCGGCATAAAACCCGTCTGGTCACTGAGGACAATAGACGTGATTACAGTATTCAAACGGATGGCTAGGACTTTGGCTAAAATGTTTACGTCCGTGGAGAGTAATGAAATAGGGCGATAAGAGTCTGGGGAGGTAGGGTCTTTACCCAGCTTAAGAAGTACAATTATAATGGCTTCAGACATTGAGGAGGGCAAAGAACCGTATTCAAAGAGAGCATTAAATAATTCAACTAGGTATGGGGTATAAAATTCCCTAAACTGCTTGTATATTTCAATGGGTAGCCCGTCACACCCAGGGGCCTTATTGTTGGGGAACGAAGTAATAGCAGCGTCCAGTTCCTCAACCGTAAAAGGGGAGTCCAAAAAATCATTGGATTCTTCAGATAATTGTGGTAAATGAATGTGGGAAAGGTAGTCACTCAGTTGATCTGCGGTATAGGACACACTTGAAGCGTACAAGGAAGAATAATAGGCAAAAAAAAACGTCATTAACATCAGAGCTGGAGTATTTCAAATCACCCTGAGAATCAGATATTTGTTGGACAGAGATACTGCCCTTGTCCGCCTTGTAGAGAAAGGCAAGATAGCTACCACCTACCTCAGCCTGTGAGTACAATGTGTGTCTTGAAAATAACAACCTGCACTTGGACTTATCTAATAAAAACTGTGCCCATTCCTTCCTTGCCAAATCCCAACAGTCATGTACAGAGGGGGATCTAAGCAGAAGATATTCAGCCTCCAGTTGACAGCAGGTTGGCTCAAGACGGCACTTCTCCTCCCTACTGGAATGTTTAATAGCTGCCACTTTTTTGACGAGGGAACCACGGATAGTAGCTTTGAATGCGTCATGTTTAATAGTTGGGGTGGCGTAAGAAGCATTGTGGTCTTGAAAATTTTGCCATGCAGCAAGCATATCAGCCCCATCTCCCATTAACGACTGCCAGAATGGGTTAAGTTTCCAAAATGTAATACCCTGAGGTACCAATTTATCTAATATTAACAAAACAGGTGAATGATCGGAGATCCCCCTGGGCAAGTAACTAACCTGAACTACCTTAGGAAACAAATCCGGGGATAAAAGAGACAAATCTATGCGTGAAAAAGTGTTGAAAGTAGCTGAGCAGCAAGAGTATTGGCTTTCCTGGGGGAACTTAACTCTCCAAACATCAACCAGTCCAAGCTCTGACACAAATTTAGAAATAGGGGTTGGGGAAGAAGAAGAGAGATCATCGCGGATATTTTCTCTCCATCTGTCTAAAAGTAGGGCCATTACATTATTAAAGTTCCCAATACAAATAGTAGGAATGGAAGGTGACAACGCAATAAAGGACACAGCCTGTCTCAAAACTTCATTATTATATGGAGGGGGGACATATACCATGAGAATATTTAAAACAGTAGAGTTAATAAAAGCCCGAAGAAAGACAAAGCGGCAGCCATACTGATCTATTTGGCTATGTTCTAAATGGAAGTTTACTGATTTTTTAACTAACACGGAAACTTCCCTGGCATTTTGTGGGAAAGTAGAATGGAGTAACCACCCCACCCACAGTTTTTTCAAGGCTAATGTCTTACTACCAGTAAGATGAGTCTCTGAGAAACAAACAATATCTGCTTTATACTTTTTTACTTGTGATAATACCAGCGCTCTCTTAATTTTGTTATTGAGACCCCGTACATTCCAGCCTAGTTGGTGGAGCTCCTCAGGTACCGTCGGCATTGGGGGAGACTGAAAAGAGAAACAGGAGAAAAAGAGACAAGAGAAAGGAGCAGAGGAGGAAACACAGTAACAGGGAGAGACACATCATAGTACATGAACTGGAGTCCAGCAGCCGCACAGCTTGAGAAGACCGAATATTCACCAAGTATTGGCACCAAATCTTCCCCAATAAAACATTACAAGTACAGTACACTTCAAGAACAATGCATAAACAATACATGACCATATCAAAGAGTGGAGTGAATTAAAATAAATGAAAAAACCAACAACAAAACAACAGAAACCCAACCTACCACCCACTCTGTTTACCCATTAGGAACCGAGATATAGCTATATCCCAACTAGAAAACGTCCGTCACTTAAACTAAAACACCAAAATAGTAAAAGAGTGACTATTAGAATGAAACACTCCTAAACGCTATATCCTACTAAGGACTCCCAGAAAAAAAAGAAAAAGAAAAAGGGTGGTCCCAGGTGAGAAGGCATACTAACAAACCTCCAATTGGGATTCAGAAAAGATAACAACATTTCCCCATCTCCCCATAGAATTAACCATAGAAGCATATACACAAGAAGAAACCTGTAGGAAACTGGTTAAATGTTAAAACAGAGGACAATGATATCTGCCGATTTCAAAGCACGGGGCCTCTGCTCCAACCATGCTTTAGCTTCTCTCAGAGAATTGAAGAAGTGCGTAGAACACTCGTGCACAACACGCAGCCGAGCTGGGAACAACATAGAGTATTGGATTTGTCTGTCTCTCAGTTTCCTTTTTATCTGTAGAGATTGGGATCTGGATTTTTGTACGTCAATTGCAAAGTCAGGAAAAACTGTCACGGAGTGGTTCTGGAACTTCAGTGGACCATGTACTCACACTAGGCGAAGAACAGCATCCCAATCTTTATAGTGAAGCATGCGAGCAATGAAGGTGCATGCCGGAGCACCAGAGCTTGAAAAGGTAGACGGTGCGCGCGTTCCACAGCAAAGTGCGCACTAAAGTCCTCCTTTTTAAAGATGTTTAGGAGCCAATCATCTAGAAATTTTTCAGGGTGTGAACCCTCAGCCCTTCCATATCTGACAACTTTATCTTGACAGCAGCCATCTGGAAGGATAGATCAGCGACACAGTCTTTGAGCGGGGTGGTGACATCCTCAAGATCAGACACACGTTGTTCCACTCCTCCCGCGCATTCGTGGAGTTTCTGCATGTCATGGCGGATGAGTGAAATATCAGCTTGAACTTGAGCGATCTTGTCAGTTACCCTGTGCTCAGAAGCAGTGATGGCTTGTAGGATCTGCTGTGTAGATTGCATAACATCAGCAACAGAGGGTTCCTCTGAAGCAGTCTGAGGAGAGGGAGGGGATGCCCCCTGGGCAGATGGGGGTGCCGACAATTGATTATTTCTACCAAATCTTTCCAAACGTCCTGCAGCACCAGCTGTATTGCCTGTATTCCCCATAACAATACCGGCAGGAACCACAGGACCGGCGGGAAGCTCAGTATAGGATAACACAGAAGGTATAAGGTGGACCCTACTGCACGCTGTATATGTAGATATAAGACCGCTCCACCAAGAGGAAGAATATCACAAGTAACGGCAGGTCCACACACTGTGGGGGATGTATATTATACCAAGCACTCCAAAGTGCTAGCAGATGGCTTATAACATGTTGTACTCAAAGTGCACATCCAGGCAGCAAACAAAGCATGCAGGACAGAGACAGTATGTATAATAATCACAGTGGTGCAGTGAAAGTCAAAGTGAGAGAAATCCAAGAGATGCACACAGGGGTTCCACACCTCAGTGTAACAGCGCTCCCTGCAGACACAGTAGGCAGGTAATATGGAAAAACTGAGCAGCAGGTCACAATATGCCCCCCTTCTCAGAAGAAGTAAAGAGCCACAGTATCTCCAGGTGTTAGAGGAGCAATACAGGGCGAGACGCACGCAGATGGACCGGGCGCACGTGTCCAAGATGGCGCTGGCCGGAGCAGAACAGCGCAGCAGGGCTCCACCAAGGCAGAGTGTGCAGTCAGCAGTGTCCAGCAGTGATCCCGGAGATAGGCAGGATCCCGGACACCGCCGCAGCCAAGAGCCAGTAGGACATAGAGAGCGGTGAGATACCGCCGCGGATCCACGTGACCGGAGGTCCGGAGCTGGGATAGGCCTCACCCAACTGGCGCGTCTAAACTCCTTCAGCAGGACAGCGCACACCAGCCCAGCATGTCTCAGGGTATGCACAGGGGGCACATACAGCTGCAGGAGCAGGGGCAGCCTAATCACCGGGTACACAGGATCAGGGAAAAGAGTTTTAGATGGAAGCTACAGCACTATGATGCCTACTCCATGCCATGCCAAGCCACGCCCCCCATCTGTATAATCATTTAACGGGTGTGACAGCATTCACAATAATATTGTTGGTACACATTGGTCTATGGACCAGCGATATGACGGCTGTTCAATAAAATGTCCGATATATATTTTTTATATACACATTTGTAACTTACAGTACTCATTTTTCAAAGTGGGAAAGAAAAGATTCAAACTGGATACATAATGAAATACAACCCTAGAATGACATACATATAAAATGTGCCCTCAGTGAGTTCCAGACTGTAGTGTTTAACCATAATGTTTATGTGTTTATAGAAGTACACTACATCTGCTCAGTCTCACACATGCACTAATATAGATGTACTAGGTGCTTCATCGCGCCCTACGGGCGCTCTTCACACCGTCGCAAGGGGCTACGCCCCCTTAACCCTTGCATGCCTTTCTGGGGTAGAATATTTGTATTATATGGAGTATTACCTGCATTCCTTTGTTAGTGGTTAAATATTGCACAATGAAAGGGCGTGCGATGGTGAAGGAGGCACAGCCCCTTGCGACGGCGTGAACAGCACCTGCAGGGCACGATGTACAGAATGTAGCGGGTGCGGGGGGGACTGCGGATGGTGTATGTAGATGCTGCGGGTGGAGGGGGGGCAGAAGTGGGGGTGGGGCCCGGATGGGGAAGGTTCGGGAGGTACTGCGGGTGGGGGAGAGGCAGAGGAGTGGGGGATGCAGATGGGGGAGGGGTCCGGAGGCACTGCAGGTGGGGGAGGGGCAGGGGTGCCACAGGTGGGAGGGGCAGGTGTGGGGATGCTGTGGATGGGTGAAGGGTTCCGGAGGTGCTGTGGGATGGGAAGGGATGGGAGTGCCGGGGGTGGGGTAGGGGACCGCAGGCACCATGGGTAGGGTAGGGGCAGGTACGGGTGGTGCGGTAAATGGGAAAGGAGGTCCGGAGGTGCTGCAGGTGGTGGAGGGGCAGGTGCGGGGGTGCCATTAGTGGGGGAGGGGTGGGTGAGGGGGGGACCGCGGATGGAGGAGGGTGCCTGCAGATGCTGCGGTGGAGGAGGGCAGGTGTGGGGGGGAGACATATAAGGGGGGTGAATGGTAGAGGGGGCCTGGAGGTGCTGTGGGTGGTGAAGGGGCGAAGGAGTGGGAGCCGCGGGTGGTGTAGGGGGTCTGGAGGCACAGCATGTGGGGGAGGGGTGGAGTGCCGCATGTGGTGGAGGGGAAGGTGCGGAGGTGTGGTGCATTGGGGAGAGGTCTGGACGCGCTGCGGGTACTGTACATGCCATAAAAGGTAGTTGGAGGGTATGCAGTAACAGGGCCAGGACAGGGGTGACAGGGTCAGAACAGGCTTGATGGGGCCAGGACAGGGGTGACAGGATCAGAACAGGGGTGACGGTGCCAGGACAGGGGTGACGGGGCCAGGACAGGGGCGACGGGGCCAGAACAGAAATGACAGGGACAGGATAGGGGTGACAGGGCCAGGGTAGGGGCGGCAGGACCAGGACAGGGGTGACGGGGCCAGTATAGGGTTGACAGGGCAAGCACAGGGGTGACAGGGCCAGGATAGGGGTAACAGGGCCAGGATAAGGGTGACAGGGCCAGGATAAGGGTGAAAGGGCCAGGATAAGGGTGGCAGGGCAAGGCCAGGGGTGACAGGGACATGACAGAACACAGGGCACGGGAGAGATTGGTATTAGGGACAAAACAGTGGTGACAGACAGATGTGTCTTACCGGAGTCACTGCTGCTGGCTGCTGCTGTTCCACTCCAACCTGTTGGGATCTGCTGCTGCTGGAGACTTGGCATGGTTGACTCTCTCAGGCTGGAGTCCTGCTTCCTCTGCCCGTCCGCATCCCTCCCCCCCTCCTCAGTCACACACCGCAGACCTCGCGCAGCTGCCGGGCACTGTGGTAAGGTGAGACTGGAAATGACTGGTTAGCCCCCAGGAGATGCTGCGGCTGGAGGGAGGAGGGGGTCATAGCATGCAGCTTGGATTTCTGCAGCGCTACCCGCCAGCTAAAGTGTGTGAATGAGCTGGGCGCACCTCACTGCGGGTGGCAGCGCTGCAGCTAGCGGTGGGGTTGCCGGGGCTGGAGATAACAGAGGCAGTACGGAACCTGCACAGCGGCAGGTGCCCCACAAAACTGCAGCTAAGAAGCGTGGAGTGTGCTAGAAAGTGACGCTCCTCCGCGCCAGAGAGACCCTGCTGAGTATGCCGATGTGGGGGGTCAAGCACACAGTGAGCCGGTGCCCGTCTGTCTGTATGACATACCCCTCACCCACCCCCATACCTCCCAAATGTCCCGATTTTCGCGGGACAGTCCCATTTTTTGGGGTCTGTCCCGCTGTCCCACCCGCGGGTCGCAGTGTCCCGCGGTGGGGGGGCAGTTGGAAAGCTCCTGTACTCGTTCTGCTTAGCAGAGCAGCAGAGCAGCGGTGAATAGTGGAGACAGAGGGAGAGGGGGCATCAGGGGGTATGGATTAAGGGGGGGTTCCAGCAGCAGAGCCGGATTAGTGAGGGGGGGGGGCAGGGGGTACGTACCGTTGGCCCCACAGTTTTAGGGGGCCCCCCGGCTCGAGTAGCTCTGTCCCATCTCAGAAGCTCCCCCATCCTACCAGCAACAGCGGCAGCATTGTGCTACAGTCAGCACACGCTGCTGCGTATTGGCAGGTCTGTGGTGTTACAGGGAGGCAGCAGTCTCCCTGCTTTCTTCTGCCTGTGCGGGTGTGTAGGGGGGAGCGACCACCCCCTCTGGATTTAGCCCTAGCTGAGGGGCCACAATCCCATGTAAAAAATAAAAATAAAAATCGGAATTTGCATAAGGGGGCGTGGCCGCGCGTCCGCGATTAGGCCACGCCCCTAACTCCACAGCAGGCACAGCAATGAGATAGGGCTCCACTGTCTCAAGTGCCCTGGGCCCCCCGGACTCATAAGCAGCCCCTGGGGGCATGCCAGCAGCTCACTGACGAAAACGGGGCCCTCCTGTGAAGCCACGCCCCCTTTTTGCCGAGAGTGTGTGTGTGTGTGTGTGTGTGTGTCCCTCCTTCTGCCTGAAGACAGCTCCTGCAGAAAGCTGGGAGGTATGCACCCCTGCCTGTGCCATGCCCATACTATCTGCTTCTGCTCCTAGTCTCCTGTAGATTTGGCCAGATCTGTGACTCATTTGACTAACTCCGCCCAGTCTTGTGACTCCACCCAGCGTTAGCAAATGAATCACAAAGTCACAGAATAGGGCTATTATATAGGAGATGGGAAGTGGACTTCATCATCATTGTGACAAACATAAGGGCAGGTTTTCCTATAACTAATCATATCTCAGACTGCTGCTATATAGTGAGAGCAACTGTGTAAGCAAGTTGTATTGTTTTACTGTATATGTCAGGCTGATCTTCTGTACATGGGCAATATGCAGGGACGTGCAGTCAGGGGAGGCAGTGCCTCCCCTGCCATTAATGAGCCATTAATGATTAAAATAATATAAAGAAGATACTTATGACACATATTCTGTGTCATAAGTAATCTCTTTATATTATACTATGCATTTTAACATTTTTAATCACCTCGGGAGGCACTATTAGCAGTGCCTCCTGTTAACAACTGGAAAGGTTGAGAGAAAGGGGGGCGGGGCCAAGCACTGGGCTGTGAAAGCCCATTAAAAAACTACGGGGGAAGCGGCACATATGCCAGTGCCTCGTTGACAGGGGAAACCCGCCCCTGTCAGCGAGGCAGATGTGATTGGACAGCGGATCCAGTACTGGATCCGCTGGTCCAATCACCCATAGGCATTAAGCTGCAGCTGCGGCAGGACCCGGCGCTACAGTGGAGCCGCCGGTAGTGTCTAGAGGAGAGGACCTTTCTGGAGCCGCCACTACAGGACCGCGGCGGGAGGGGGGGAAGGGGGCAGCGGCAGCTCCGGGACCCGACGCTACAGTAGAGCCGCATACACAGGAGCGCGGCGTGTGGGCAGCGGCGGCGGGACCCGTTGTTGGAGCTGCCTACAGCAGCGGCAGCTCCAGAGATAACGGGAGCACCACAGCTGGGGACAGCACGGAGGCGCCGGACAGCGCTGGTACCTGACCACCTAGGCGATGGGGCGGGGGGGCAGTTGTGCGGTGGGGTGGGAAGTGTCTGGCCAGCTCACCCCCAGATCACTTGGACTGCAGCTCACCCCCAGATGATCTGGGGGTGAGCTGCAGTCCAAGTGATCTGGGCAAGATCACTTATACTGCAGCTCACCCCCAGATCACTAGTACTGCAGGGTCAGGGAAAAATAAATAAAATAAAAGTAAAAAAATTATTTATTTGTATCACAGCCACCCGCCGCCCACTGCTGACCAGCGCTCACTACCGCACGCTGCACCGCCACTGAAAGCTGACTACCGCAGACAACTGGCAGTGGTCAGAGGGACATCAACGCCGCAGCAACGAAGGACAGCTTAGTACCGCCGCATCCCCTGCAGACCATGGACTCATCTGCCACCAACAACCACAGTCCCTTCCGCACCTCCGCTGCACATACCAGGTAATGTTCCCCTGCCTCCCTATGTCCCTGCTCTCACTCTCTCAGTCCCTGCTCTCACTCTCTCAGTCCCTGCTCTCACTCTCTCCCTGTCCCTGAATTGTGGGTCATACCATGTGCTGTAATGTGAATTTCGGCTCATACCGTGTGCTGTAATGTGAATTTCGGCTCATACCGTGTGCTGTAATGTGAATTTTGGCTCATACTGTGTGCTGTAATGTGAATTTCGGCTCATTCAGTGTGCTACAATGTGAATATCGGCTCATACCGTGTGGTAAAATATGAATTTCGGGTCATACGGTGTACTGTAATGTGAATTTCGGCTCATACAGTGTGCTGTAATATGAATTTCGGCTCATACCGTGTGCTGTAATGTGAATTTCAGCTCATACTGTGTGCTGTAATGTGAATTTCGGCTCATACCGTGTGCAATAATGTGAATATCGGCTCATACCGTGTGGTAAAATATGAATATCGGGTCATACAGTGTGCTGTAATGTGAATTTCGGCCCATACAGTTTGCTATAATCTGAATTTTGGCTCATACAGTGTGCTGTAATGTGAATTTCGGCTCATACCGTGTGCTGTAATGTGAATTTCGGCTCATACCGTGTGCTATAATGTGAATATCGGCTCATACCGTGTGGTAAAAATAAGAATTTACTTACCGATAATTCTATTTCTCGGAGTCCGTAGTGGATGCTGGGGTTCCTGAAAGGACCATGGGGAATAGCGGCTCCGCAGGAGACAGGGCACAAAAGTAAAGCTTTCCGATCAGGTGGTGTGCACTGGCTCCTCCCCCTATGACCCTCCTCCAAGCCAGTTAGGTACTGTGCCCGGACGAGCGCACACAATAAGGGAGGAATTTTGAATCCCGGGTAAGACTCATACCAGCCACACCAATCACACCGTACAACTTGTGATCTAAACCCAGTTAACAGTATGATAACAGCGGAGCCTCTGAAAAGATGGCTCACAACAATAATAACCCGATTTTTGTAACTATGTACAAGTATTGCAGATAATCCGCACTTGGGATGGGCGCCCAGCATCCACTACGGACTCCGAGAAATAGAATTATCGGTAAGTAAATTCTTATTTTCTCTATCGTCCTAGTGGATGCTGGGGTTCCTGAAAGGACCATGGGGATTATACCAAAGCTCCCAAACGGGCGGGAGAGTGCGGATGACTCTGCAGCACCGAATGAGAGAACTCCAGGTCCTCCTTAGCCAGGGTATCAAATTTGTAGAATTTAGCAAACGTGTTTGCCCCTGACCAAGTAGCTGCTCGGCAAAGTTGTAAAGCCGAGACCCCTCGGGCAGCCGCCCAAGATGAGCCCACCTTCCTTGTGGAATGGGCATTTACATATTTTGGCTGTGGCAGGCCTGCCACAGAATGTGCAAGCTGAATTGTATTACACATCCAACTAGCAATAGTCTGCTTAGAAGCAAGAGCACCCAGTTTGTTGGGTGCATACAGGATAACAGCAAGTCAGTTTTCCTGACTCCAGCCGTCCTGGAACATATTTTCAGGGCCCTGACAACATCTAGCAACTTGGAGTCCTCCAAGTCCCTAGTAGGTGCAAGGCACCACAATAAGCTGGTTCAGGTAAAACACTGACACCACCTTAGGGAGAGAACTGGGGACGAGTCCGCAGCTCTGCCCTGTCCGAATGGACAAACAGATATGGGCTTTTTTGAGAAAAAACCACCAATTTGACACTCGCCTGGTCCAGGCCAGGGCCAAGAGCATGGTCACTTTTCCTGTGAGATGCTTCAAATCCACAGATTTGACTGGTTTTAAACCAATGTGATTTGAGGAAACCCAGAACTACGTTGAGATCCCACAGTGCCACTGGAGGCACAAAAGGGGGTTGTATATGCAATACTCCCTTGACAACTTCTGGACTTCAGGAACTGAAGCCAATTCTTTCTGGAAGAAAATCGACAGGGCCGAAATTTGAACCTTAATGGACCCCAATTTGAGGCCCATAGACACTCCTGTTTGCAGGAAATGCAGGAAACGACCGAGTTGAAATTTCTTTGTGGGGCCTTCCTGGCCTCACACCACGCAACATATTTTCGCCACATGTGGTGATAATGTTGTGCGGTCACCTCCTTTCTGGCTTTGACCAGGGTAGGAATGACCTCTTCCGGAATGCCTTTTTCCCTTAGGATCCGGCTTTCCACCGCCATGCCGACAAACGCAGCTGCGGTAAGTCTTGGAACAGACATGGTACTTGCTGAAGCAAGTCCCTTCTTAGCGGCAGAGGCCATAAGACCTCTGTAAGCATCTCTTGAAGTTCCGGGTACCAAGTCCTTCTTGGCCAATCCGGAGCCATGAGTATAGTTCTTACTCCTCTACGTCTTATAATTCTCAGCACTTTAGGTATGAGAAGCAGAGGAGGGAACACATACACCGACTGGTACACCCACGGTGTTACCAGAACGTCCACAGCTATTGCCTGAGGGTCTCTTGACCTGGCGCAATACCTGTCCCGTTTTTTGTTCAGACGGGACGCCATCATGTCCACCTTTGGTATTTCCCAACGGTTTACAATCATGTGGAAAAAACTTCCCGATGAAGTTTCCACTCTCCCGGGTGGAGGTCGTGCCTGCTGAGGAAGTCTGCTTCCCAGTTTCCATTCCCGGGATGAAACACTGCTGACAGTGCTATCACATGATTTTCCGCCCAGCGAAAAGTCCTTGCAGTTTTTGCCATTGCCCTCCTGCTTCTTGTGTCGCCCTGTCTGTTTACGTGGGCGACTGCCGTGATGTTTTTCCCACTGGATAAATACCGGCTGACCCTGAAGCAGAGGTCTTGCTAAGCTTAGAGCATTATAAATTTACCCTTAGCTCCAGTATATTTATGTGGAGAAAAGTCTCCAGACTTGATCACACTCCCTGGAAATTTTTTCCCTGTGTGACTGCTCCCCAGCCTCTCGGGCTGGGCTCCGTGGTCACCAGCATCCAATCCTGAATGCCGAATCTGCGGCCCTCTAGAAGATGAGCACTCTATAACCACCACAGGAGAGACACCCTTGTCCTTGGATATAGGGTTATCCGCTGATGCATCTGAAGATGCGATCCGGGCCATTTGTCCAGCAGATCCCACTGAAAAGTTCTTGCGTGAAATCTGCCGAATGGAATTGCTTCGTAGGAAGCCACCATTTTTACCAGGACCCTTGTGCAATGATGCACTGTTTTTAGGAGGTTCCTGACTAACTCGGATAACTCCCTGGCTTTCTCTTCCGGGAGAAACACCTTTTTCTGGACTGTGTCCAGAATCATCCCTAGGCACAGCAGACGTGTCGTCGGATCAGCTGCGATTTTGGAATATTTAGAATCCACCCGTGCTGTTGTAGCAGTATCCGAGATAGTGCTACTCCGACCTCCAACTGTTCCCTGGACTATGCCCTTATCAGGAAATCGTCCAAGTAAGGGATACTTAAGACGCCTTTTCTTCGAAGAAGAATCATCATTTCGGCCATTACCTTGGTAAAGACCCGGGGTGCCGTGGACAATCCAAACGGCAGCGTCTGAAACTGATAGTGACAGTTCTGCACCACGAACCTGAGGTACCCTTAGTGAGAAGGGCAAATTTGGGACATGGAGGTAAGCATCCCTGATGTCCCGGGACACTATATAGTCCTCTTCTTCCTGGTTCGTTATCACTGCTCTGAGTGACTCCATCTTGATTTGAACCTTTGTAAGTGTTCAAAAAAATTTTTAGAATAAGTCTCACCTAGCCTTCTGGCTTCAGTACCACAATATAGTGTGGAATAATACCCCTTTTCTTGTAGTAGGAGGGGTAATTTAGTTATCACCTGCTGGGAATACAGCTTGTGAATTTTTTTTCCATACTGCCTCCTTGTCGGAGGGAGACCTTGGTAAAGCAGACTTCAGGAGCCTGCGAAGGTGAAACGTCTCGACCTTCCAATCTGTACCCCTGGGATACTACTTGTAGGATCCAGGGGTCCTGTACGGTCTCAGCGCCATGCTGAGAACTTGTCAGAAGCGGTGGAACGCTTCTGTTCCTGGGAATGGGCTGCCTGCTGCAGTCTTCTTCCCTTTCCTCTATCCCTGGGCAGATATGATCTTATAGGGACGAGAGGACTGAGGCTGAAAAGACGGTGTCTTTTTCTGCAGAGATGTGACTTAGGGTAAAAAACGGTGGATTTTCCCGCAGTTGCCGTGGCCACCAGGTCCGATGGACCGACCCCAAATAACTCCTCATCCTTTATACGGCAATACACCTTTGTGCCGTTTGGAATCTGCATCACCTGACCACTGTCGTGTCCATAACATCTTTTGGCAGTTATGGACATCGCATTTACTCATGATGCCAGAGTGCAAAAATCCCTCTGTGCATCTCGCATATATAGAAATGCATCCTTTAAATGCTCTATAGTCAATAAAATACTGTCCCTGTCAAGGGTATCAATATTTTTAGTCAGGGAATCCGACCAAGCCACCCCAGCTCTGCACATCCAGGCTGAGGCGATCGCTGGTCGCAGTATAACACCAGTATGTGTGTATATACTTTTTATGATATTTTTCCAGCCTCCTGTCAGCTGGTCCTTGAGGACGGCCCTATCTATAGACGGTACCGCCACTTGTTTTGATAAGCGTGTGAGCGCCTTATCCACCTTAAGGGGTGTTTCCCAACGCGCCCTAACTTCTGGCGGGAAAGGGTATACCGCCCATAATTTTCTATCGGGGGGAACCCACGCATCATCACACACTTTATTTAATTTATCTGATTCAGGAAAAACTATGGTAGTTTTTTCACATCCCACATAATACCCTCTTTTGTGGTACTTGTAGTATCAGAAATATGTAACACCTCCTTCATTGCCTTTAACGTGTGGCCCTAATAAGGAATACGTTTGTTTATTCACCGTCGACACTGGATTCAGTGTCCCTGTCTGTGTCTGTGTCGACCGACTAAAGTAAACGGGCGTTTTAAAACCCCTGACGGTGTTTTTGAGACGTCTGGACCGGTACTAATTGTTTGTCGGCCGTCTCATGTCGTCAACCGACCTTGCAGCGTGTTGACATTATCACGTAATTTCCTAAATAAGTCATCCATTCCGGTGTCGACTCCCTAGAGAGTGACATCACCATTACAGGCAATTGCTCCGCCTCCTCACCAACATCGTCCTCCTACATGTCGACACACACGTACCGACACACAGCACACACACAGGGAATGCTCTGATAGAGGACAGGACCCACTAGCCCTTTGGAGAGACAGAGGGAGAGTTTGCCAGCACACACCAAAAACGCTATAATTATATAGGGACAACCTTATATAAGTGTTTTCCCTTATAGCATCTTAATATATATAAGCATATCGCCAAATTAGTGCCCCCCCTCTCTGTTTTAACCCTGTTTCTGTAGTGCAGTGCAGGGGAGAGCCTGGGAGCCTTCCCTCCAGCCTTTCTGTGAGGGAAAATGGCGCTGTGTGCTGAGGAGATAGGCCCCGCCCCTTTTTCGGCGGCCTCGTCTCCCGCTCTTAACGGATTCTGGCAGGGGTTAAATATCTCCATATAGCCTCCGGAGGCTATATGTGAGGTATTTTTAGCCAAATTAGGTATTCATTTGCCTCCCAGGGCGCCCCCCTCCCAGCGCCCTGCACCCTCAGTGACTGCCGTGTGAAGTGTGCTGAGAGGAAAATGGCGCACAGCTGCAGTGCTGTGCGCTACCTTTAGAAGACTGAGGAGTCTTCTGCCGCCGATTCTGGACCTCTTCTTACTTCAGCATCTGCAAGGGGGCCGGCGGCAAGGCTCCGGTGACCATCCAGGCTGTACCTGTGATCGTCCCTCTGGAGCTGATGTCCAGTAGCCAAGAAGCCAATCCATCCTGCACGCAGGTGAGTTCACTTCTTCTCCCCTCTGTCCCTCGTTGCAGTGATCCTGTTGCCAGCAGGACTCACTGTAAAGTAAAAAACCTAAGCTAAACTTTCTCTAAGCAGCTCTTTAGGAGAGCCACCTAGAATTGCACCCTTCTCGGCCGGGCACAAAAATCTAACTGGCTTGGAGGAGGGTCATAGGGGGAGGAGCCAGTGCACACCACCTGATCGGAAAGCTTTACTTTTGTGCCCTGTCTCCTGCGGAGCCGCTATTCCCCATGGTCCTTTCAGGAACCCCAGCATCCACTAGGACGATAGAGAAATGTGAATTTCGGGTCATACGGTGTGCTGTAATGTGAATTTCGGCTCATACCGTGTGCTGTAATGTGAATTTCAGCTCATACCGTGTGCTGTAATGTGAATTTCAGCTCATACCATGTGGTAAAATATGATTCAGCTCATATGGTGTGCTGTAATGTGAATTTTGGCTCATACCGTGTGCTGTAACATGAATTTTGGCTCATACCGTGTGCTGTAATGTGAATTTCGGCTCATACCATGTGCTGTAATGTGAATTTCGGCTCATACCGTATGCTGTAATGTGAATTTCCGCTCATACTGTGTGGTATCAGGTGAAAGGGGCGCCGGTACTAGATAGTATAAGGGGTCCTACTACACTGAAGGACACACCCCTGTTTGAGTGGCCACACCCCCTTTTCCGGAGGTGAGCGCATAATTGCAACCTTCACTTCTCCTTACCCCCACTTAAAAATTTCCACTTCGTCCACTGTGTGTGTGTGTGTGTGTGTATATATATATATATATATATAAAATCTCAGTGACTCCCCAGCCAGGGACCTCACCGCACGTCACTGGCAATATGTAATGTATTGAGGGTGCTTTTCAGAGCACTGGAGGTACTATGTAGACATATTGGTTTCCATGTGACTGTTGGTGCCATTATGCGGTATACTAATTGCTGTTTAAAGTGAACATTGAGACAAATATGTTGCACACGAGAAAACTATGCTAGATATGAGTCTTTCTAATTAATAAAAACAACTCAGAAAATTTAAAATAATGGGCCTAATCCAGACCTGATCGCTCCTCTGCAAAGCTGCAGAGGGCTGCAATCACATAGTCGCCGCCCATAAAGAGTGAAAACCCGCCCCATGCAAGTGTGCGACTGCATGCGTACGCCGTGTGAAACTTTGCCAGACAGCGGACAGCTGCAAATCCGTTCGCTACTCACTCACCATCGAATGATTTTTCCAGTCAGTGCGTAGCCCAGGGCTTACTCCTACAGTGCGACAGAATCAGGCTGTTCGGGGCCGGAGCTGACGTCACACACCCTCCCAGAAAATGCTTGGGAACGCCACTGTTTTTCCTGACACTCCCAGAAAATGGGCAGTTACCAGCCACAAACGTCCGCTTCCTGTCAATCACCTTGCGTATGCCTAGCGATCAAAATTTTCACACCATTCTGTCGCTGTTTGGTGTCGCATACGCATGCGCAGTTGTTCGATAATCGTCTGCTGTGCAATTTCGCACAACTGCGATCAGGTCTGAATCGGGCCCAATGTAAACTAGAATTGGATTTGTTTTCATTTATTATATTTTCTATAATAGCAAGGCAATCATATATGTATGAATGTGTATGGCAGCTACTAATAGCATTTACACCAAATAGTTTTTATTTATTTTTAATTGAAAGTAAACCTGGTGCAAGAAAATACTGCGACATAAAAAGATAGAGAACTACTTACAGAATGCTGCTATACTTTTATTAATGTCCATCCCATGTCTGACCTTCAGCTCCAACTGTTTGCTGAGGACATCCAATTCTAACTAAACTGGTGCATGGCCTACATCACAAAACTTACCCGGAAAGGCTAAAAAATCTTAACTCCCTTTCTCTGCTCTACCATCATCTCCTGTGTCACCAGCTATGTATCAGCCAAATGGTCTTGGATGACCCAGCACTTCCTTAACCTTACCTCTAAAACCCACCAAGTTCCCCATTCTGCCAATACTTGCTTCTAGCAATACTCTCCCCTCCTGTGTCCACTAAGTCAGCTGGCTTGTTGTCATAGTACGCTCTGCCATCTCTTCCTCCCCCATTTACTTCCTGTGTCAATCCACTTTCACTTCTTTGACATTTCCAGTATCAGGCATTTTCTCATCCAGGAAGCCACTAGAATGCTCATTCACGCCCTTATATCATCCTCATCTAGATAACGGCAACATTCTCCTCACTTGTATCCCAATATCCCTTGCACCTCTTCAGTCTCTCCTTAGCAGGATTTCCCCCATGCTGTACTATTAGCATGACCTCCCTCGCCCAATTAGACTTTCACCCTGCCTTTATACATTCTCTTAAAACTCATCTTTTCATACAAGTCTACCACCCCTCCTAACTGCATTTATTGTTCATTTACTTAAAGACCATTTGTTGCTTATAAAACAAACATTAAAATAACAAAGCAGAAGTGACAATTTACCAGATGATAATAAGAATCATAGGATGATAAATTGCTTGAAGACTCATTCCCTGTAGAAACACAAAAATCCAGGTTAGTCCAAAAAAACAGAAAATCCAACATCAATTTAGAGAGCTCAATGTAAAATGACTTCACTTAAAATGAAGTTGCTGTTATTGGGCCAGATTCTGAGGGGCAGATGTATTAACCCGGAGAAGGCATAAGGAAGTGATAAACCAGTGATATGTGCAAGGTGATAAACACACCAGCCAGTCAGCTCCTAATTGTTAATTTACATATTGGAGTTGATTGGCTGGTTCGTTTATCACCTTGCACATATCACTGGTTTATCACTTCCTTATGCCTTCTCCAGGTTAATACATCTGCCCCAACGTCAGATGCATCCTACTTACTGCATTATGGTCACTCCAGAATCCACCTTTGTATAGTAACTGTGTGGCTGCATATGGAAGCCTCTCCCGCCCAGTGATCTTACATCTACAGCCGCGCCCGCCACCATGTGTATTGGGGACTTACACCAGCCACCATGCTGGGTGCAACAGATCCACCTGAAACAGGAGTCCCATCTCCGTCCATATGCTACAACTGAGCACGAAAGTCGGTCTACACGCCTATGAGCCTCCAATGATACTCCCGTTAGATGGATCTGTGCACATGGCGAATAACTCGGAATCAGTCCCAGTATTGACAAACTGTCTCAAATACATTTTAAAGCTTTTTTTTTTTTTTACTGGAAAAACTGCCATTTTCAGCTCATACAAAAGGAATTCTGCAGAGTTGGATATGGGCATTTGCATTGTCTCATGCTCAGAAAATGAGTATATGCAGATATACACTTCCTATCAGAGGCAGAACAAGGGTGGGAAGGGAAAGTCTATCATAGGCAATGTACAGAAAGCGCAGACCGGCAGAAATCTGCTGATAAGCCTATTAGCAGGTGTATCTTTTGCTGGTGCAAATATTCATGCTGATGATGCAGTGCCACTCCTTTTATATTAACATGAATAAAAATAAAACCGGTTTGCTCTACCCAAAGTGTAACCAGCACTAGTATTCAGAGCCTAAGTTGATAGTGGCAAATTCAGGGGGATAATCAGCTTGGGGTCCCATTGAAAACTAGGCTTTAACAGGCTGGGCTGGGGACACTATAGCAGGAAAAACAAAGCGTGGGACAACCCCTGCCTTCATTATCATCAGAACTCTTCATAATCCTTTATAATGATGTACATGTGTCCTCATACATTATTGCTGCAGCCCCTCTCATGAGACTCTGCTAGCAATGGGTGTCTTCTTTTGCATCCTATTTGATGAACAGATGCCTTTGTTGCAACGCGCTGTTGTTAGGATACACAGGAGACAGTAGACTGTGTTGATTCATTTGATATATGACACTTGTATATCTTCATATGACCGAGTCTCTGAATCTGTATACAAAGTGCTACAATTTAGCATATACAATACAAGTTCCGTTGTGCTCCATATACAGACTCATTTGCACACAATATACATGTTTTGCATATGAAATTAATCAGCGCAGTCTCCTGGTGCATCCTAGTCGCATTGCGTTGCATTTTTTGAAAAATAAGACACCCGACGCTAGCAGAGTGGCACAGGACCTGGTGGCTCACTCATGTCAGGCATCTTACACTGCATGGAGTATTAAGGCTAGATGTATGAGGGCACATCTGTATTAGATCAGGTGTGCCAAATTCCTTTTTGTTTACATTCCAGGTTGCAAGTGAGGGAATCTGTCGTCTTGTAAAATTCAATGATACTGACCATGGATTTGTGGTTGAAGAATGAAATGAATTACAGATCATTTATAAGCCTATGGGCTAGATGCATCATCGCGTGGAGAGTGATAAAATTGAGAGAGAAAAAGCACCAGCCAATCAGCTACTAACTTACATGTCACAGGCCCTGTTTGAAAAATGACAGGAGCTGGTTGGCTGGTAGTTTATCACTTTTCATTTTATCACACTCCAAGCGATAATGCATCTGGCCCGTTATATTGATTTTAGGAAATTATATAGTTTTGTCATTTATGTTTTTATATGTGATTTTCTGCTACAAAGTTATATATATGGCTGTAGTAAAAAGTAAAATGCTTCATCTAATTCATTTTACATTTATATTTTTTAAGATTGTTATCAAATGTCACAGTGGAATACATACAATATATAGCCGTTACAGTATTTTATGTCTGGATTATAAGTATTTACATGGCATCATGTTAAATTGAAATAAATGGAAAAAAAACATGTCAACTATATTGAAGAATTTGGATTTATTAAATAGGGGCTTTATCAAACGGTTGTTTTTCCTTTTACATTAATAAGTAATTGGAAATATATTGCAATTTTTCTAATTTCGGTGTACACACCCAACCACTTTAAAATGAATGAATTAAACAAAAAATAAATTTTGAACTTAAAGATTTTGTAACAGAGCATAAAGACTAGTCGATCTGTCAATGTACCTGACACAAACAATTACACAATCAGTGTCTCTCTTACCGTTGCCAAGCAAAACGCATTTACAGTTGTACAGTGTTACATTATTTATGCTGTATCTCCAATTAACTGGGAATTGATCAGCCAGATTTAGCATCTTCTTTAAAGCATCATAAATAAAAATACAGCTTATTAGTGCACAAAAGCTCTCTTCTGTGAAACGAGTAAAATACTGCACCAAGTAAGCAGCATTAGTGGCCACCAAAATTAGACAAAAAAATACTATCCAAAGTCCAACCCAAAGTCGAAATTCCAAATATTCTAAACCGTAGTCTCTGAAAAACACGAAGATAAAAGCGGTTTTAATCATCAATTTACAAGGGAATGAGTTTTACCAATCCCCTGCTCAGTAATTCTAGACCATATCAAACATTAGAATAGTGGTGTACAAGTGAAAAGACAATGACTATCCCCTGTAGTGATGCCGCGGGACAAACGCATATCAACAAGTCATACTGTACATTATCCCTGTGCAGGGCCGGTTCTAGACCTCGTGGTGCCCAGGGTGAAAGTTTCCAAGAAATAGGGGCGTGGCTTCATGGGGAATTGGCGTGGTCACATTTATGCCCCCTGTAGCTGTGCCCCCAGTAGTTGTGCCTCCAGTAACTGTGCACCCAGTACTGTGCCCTCAGTAGTTGTGCCCCCTGTACTGTGCCCCCTGTACTGTGCCCCCAGTAGTTGTGCCTCCAATACTGTGCCTACCGTAGCTCCGATTACCAAAATAAATAAATAAATACTCACCATCCCCGCTCCTACTTTCCGACCACTGCTGCCCTCCGCATCTGACCGCCGGCGCCACTCCTCGGATCTATGGGAGAGACATCATGACGTCTCTCCCTTAGCACCGCACAGACACTAGAGGTCAATTATGACCTCTAGTGTCTATAGCCGCTTCCACAATGCCGTGAGGTGCACGATGACGTCATCATCGTGCACCGCACGGCACCAGTAGCGGATCTTGCCACAGCGGCGCCCCAGGCAAAAATCCTGCTTGCCCGTGGCAAGATCCGCTGCTGTCCCTGTGCACAGGGCTCCTGCAGCAAACAGCGTTTCAATAGTTAAAAACAATCAGCTGGAACCTTGTTGGCTGTAGGACCTGGAACAAATAGATAGTGGGAATCATCTTTATTTCCTCTATACCCTCTAAATACAATGGATTCCAATAGAAGGATGGATAAGTATACTGCTACTATTGAATGAATAATGTTGGGAGCAGCGAGATAAATTGGATAAAATAAGATACTGGAAGCAACAAACTTTGTAATGTGCATATCTAGTGATAGGTATATTCCATTCCGAAGCTATGTGGACATTCAACATTCTTCAGTCACGTGTGTACCAGCTCGAATCAATTGCCAGTGAGTCAGGATGGAATGACAGTTGGTGTGGCTCCCCTATTTGAACTTTGGACTGCGCTGCAGCCCCACCTCTGGAGCCACCATTGGTTGGGTCCACATGAAAAAAGTAATTGACCAGAAACCTCTACACTGCAGTGCTTGGTGAACATTTGCAGCCCTTCATGGGGGTCTATTCAATTCTAGTCGGAACTGCCGTCTAGTCGGAAATGGTTCGACCTATTCAATGGGGCTGCTGTTTTTCTGACTTGTCGGAAAACACGTGGATCAGCGGATTAGCAGCGGATCCACGTGTTTTGTCGGATTTGCGGCCAAATCCGACAGGTTTTTGGTCCGTTTTCAACAATGCCAATCCGACTTTAAAAAAAGTCGTATTGACATTGTCGGAAAACGGCCAAGACCTGTCGGATTTGGCCTCAAATTGAATACTGAACTGTCGGATCCTTTCAGTCGGAAAGGATCTGACATCAATTGAATAGACACCTTGGACTTCATGTACCCCCCACTACGATGGAATATTCCAGCAGGATAATGCAGTGTCATCAGTCCCAATATGTCCATAATTTGTTCCAGGAGCATTCTGGGAGAGTTCAGACGTATGGTGTGGCCAACACTTTCAAAACTTTTTTTTGTTCCAATATTTTAAAGATATTTCTCCTTATTTGATATTCCTAGAATACTAAATGTTTTAAATTGAAATAAAGATTTTAAGTACATGGCCAAATATGCAAAAAAAATGATCTTGATCATGCACTACATGTTCTTAAAGTAGCAATGTCAATTTAACTCTACAAAGGGTTACCAGAAAAAGTAGTATTACATATATTTTCATTTTTCATATACAGGTTGAGTATCCCATATCAAATATTCCGAATTACGGAATATTCCAAAATACGGAATTTTTTGAGTAAAAGTGAGATAGTGAAATCTTTGTTTTCTGTGGCTCAATGTACACAAATTTTGTTTAATACACAAAGTTATTACAAATATTGTATTAAATGACCTTCAGGCTGTGTGTATAAGGTGTATATGAAACAAAATGAATTGTGTGAATGTACACACACTGTTTAATGCACAAAGTTTTTAAAAATATTGGCTAAAATTACCTTCAGGCTGTGTGTATAAGGTGTAAATGAAACATAAATGCATTCTGTGCTTAGACTTAGGTCCCATCGCCATCATATCTCATGGTATGCAATTATTCCAAAATACGGAATAATCCGATATCCAAAATACTTCTGGTTCCAAGCATTTTGGAAAAGGGATACTCAACCTGTATTGTCCCCCCCCCAAAAAAAAAAAAAAAAAAAAACAACAACAACATGGCTTTAATATTTTACAGATTTTATATCACTTCTCTGCGCTCACTGAAGATATACCTGTGGCCATACATTGACAAAATATGATCCTGTATTGAAATTTGTTCTGCAGATGTAAGGCAGTGGGTCCCAAAGTAGGTGCACTGCCCCTATGATGGGCTGGATTTACTGTACTTAGGAGTTAGATTAAATTTTTAATAATTTTACATTTAGTGTTGCAGTTTTGTGTTATAATCTTGCTCAGTGGGTCAGGGGGCACTGGCGATGAGTTTATGGAACCAAGCATTGTCCCAAAAAATTGGCAACCATTGGTGTAAGGTATTATTCTCTGTTATGGACCGAACATTGTGGTTTCTTTATGGTGTTTCAGTAAAATGACTGTCAGTAAATGTGATGTATTAAAAAAAAAAAAAAAAATCGCCCTTTTATTAAAACATTATGCTGAAAATGTTGTTCCATAATGACATAATAGGCATTCGCTGATGGACTAAAATCTTAGTCAAATTTTATTATATCTAATGCCTATGTACCACATGTTAAAGAATTTACTATCCTGTTATGCTGAAATTTAATTTCTAATATTTTGACCTCAGGTGTCACTGTCACCTTTAATAGTCATATTAATTGGAGATTGGTTACTCCTAATTATCTTTTGAGTGAGAATCATTTCTCTTAACAAAGAAAACTAGTGGAGAAAGGCTATAACAATTTTATGGCCTTCTCCTAAAGTGTCATAAATATATATATGTGTGTTTATCTGTGTACCATAATTTTATCAGATTCTAATTAAAAGTTAAGTTTTAGTTTACAAGCGTGCCCCAACACAGAGTCTCTCTTTTCCTTTGTAACTTTGCCATAATGACATCACATAAGACACTACTGCACTTGAGGCATTTTTAAGCTGCGTGCACACTGAGCCGATGTGTACCCAGCCGATATGTTGGCCCAGCAGGCCAACAGATTGGATCCTGGGTACATATTGAGCGTTGTATGAAGGTTGGCGAAGCATATCGCTCCTTCCTTCATTACACACGCTGTTGTCTCTAGCATTATTATTATCCTTTATTTATATGACGCCTCAAGGGATCCACAGCACCTAATTACAGAAAAATCAAAACAGGACAAAAGTGACTTACGGTTGAAGACAATATAGGATAAGTATACTAAACTAAACACTGACATAAGTAACAGGGTGACAGAAAACCGTGGGATTGTATGTCTGTTGTTACCCAGATTTGTTCTATTACTGTTGTTCTAATTGTAAAGCGCAACGGAATATAACGGTTAATAAAAAATAAATAATAATAGGACAGCCAGATGGCCGTGCAGCAGTGCAAACTGGGCGACCCCGCTAGCGATCACATGCGCCCGTAAATTGTGCATACACACTGAGTGATATGCCTGATTGGTCATTTCGATTGTGCTGGAAATGACATATTCGGCCAATATCGTCTTAGTGTGTATCCAGCTTTAAGCAGGGCATACACTATACAATTATTTGGCAGACCATCTGTCCAATCTGGCCGGTTGGTGTGAAAATCTGGTAATGTATGGGAGCAAATAACAATTGACCATTTGGCCCCAAACACTGGAAAATGGACAAAAACTATTGTTCAAACAACTTGGTTAAATCCGCGATTTAAACAATTTATCTGAACGACTGTTCTGTCCATTTTCTACTGTTTGGGAGCAAATGGTCGACTGTTATTTGCTCCCATACATTACCAGATTTTAATTCCAACCAGCCAGATTGAACAGACAGTCTTCTATATCTATAAGAGGTTAACTTAATAATACTATAGTCAGGGTCGGATTGGTCCTCAGGTGTACAGGGGAACCTCCCTGGTGGGCTCCACTGTCTACATCACACAGAAAATCCATGCATGCAGGCTACACTAGATTATATATCTGAAAAATGTATCTCTGGCCAATGAAAATGTTTAGTTTAAACCTGCAGTACACAGTCAATGTTAATTCAACCTCATTTAACCCCAGTGACACACTGTACAGGATATACAAGATCCTAGAGTTGTTCACATTGAGTATTACACAACTCTTTCTTTCCTTCATGCCACATGATTTTACATAATTCTATTTTAAATACTGATGAATTTTATTCAAACAGGTTTTAAGATTTTTTTTAAATAATTTAAGTGAAAATAAGGAATACTTACTTGCTAAAAGTATACAAAAGTTTCTCAAAGACCAGGACTGGTCCTGTACTGCTTAGTATAGTAAGTGGCTGTCCAGAAAATAGACAAAATAATCCACCGCAAATTCCAGTGCCAATAAAGTTTTCAAGAACTCCCTGGAATATCAAAGTTATCATATTTATTAATATCAGTCAGAGATTACTAGAGCGGTTTTCAAACTATTCATTTTTTTATTTTCATTTTAATGTGCTAATGGTTATTCTGTGAGTACCTAACAATTCAGCTATTTCCCCTCACATTAAAATGCATGTACTGTATTTAAGGTCTGTACTCTAGTGCATGACTAAAATGTGCCCACAATACTACTGGTAATTGAATATGAACAAAGGGATGATCGGGGTGCCGCTTCAGATGTGATGGAGTGGTCAGGGTCACTGAGCCTTGGGCTACTAGTCACTCAGATCTTCATAATACCATGTGTCTCCAAAATACAGGAGGTACTCTCTGGTGGCTATCTGTCATATTTCTCACTCCTGCCACATTCAGCTATCATTGGACTTCCCATGTCCGGCACAAACCCTTCGATAAGATAATTTATTCTATTTACAACTGATCAGAAATTTATTTTTTCCCTCCCTCTTTACTGGCTCGTCCCCTCCACCTCTCCACTCTATATCTCCTCCCCCTCCTGTTTTATGAAATGGGAATGCAATTAATTTAATGTCATGCTGGTTGGGGGAGTGCCTAACTAATTATTTAACACAAATGCTATTAATTTAATTTCAGTTTTAGTTTGGGGAAGAGGTTAGTTTATTTAATGAAACATGACATTAATGTGAGGTTGGTTGGTGTAGGGCTCTACTCAGTTAACATATGTCTGGTTGGGGGGAGGTGACACTCATTGCTTAGCTTTCCAGCCAGGAGGTGGATAGTACCTATCTCTTTTACAAACACTGCCCAACTTTTCAGTATCCCGTGAAGCAGCAACTGAGCTGTTTCACTTACAGCTCTCTCCACACCTGGGTGGGAGCCCTGTGTAACTTATTATCTAATGAGGGTCTAAAGAGAGAGACACACACAGTCCTCCTGAGTCCTTTCCCAGTGTGTAAGTAGTACAGAGGCTGCTGCTATTCTTGCATGTGACAAGATAAATTATAGATTTTATTTTTCTACGTGTATTTTAAGGTAGTTTAAGTTGTCTTTGTTACACTACAAAAACATTTTATATAATAGTTGTCTTTCAATTAGGTGGAGCGATAAACAATACCCAGGCATTAATAAACTATTAGTTTAAATCTAATATACACCAGTGGGCAAAATTTAATATACACAATCTTTACATCCCAACATGACCCATTCCAGGATGGACAAAATGCTCTCTACTTGGACTTTCTTCTTAATTTATGATTGCAAACACCTGAGTTGAAATACCTTTCTTATCAATGAAATAGTTTGACACAGGTGACTACAATCATATATTAAGAGGGAAGTCCATGTAAAGAGCATGTTGTACCTCCTGGAATGGGTCATGTTGGAAAGTATGCACAATCTTATACACAGCCCCCCCACACACACACACACTTCCACTGGGGCGTCCTTGTCTAAAGTGCCCCGGGCATCCCCAAGGCTTAATCCGGCTCTGCCCTACAGTGTATCTGAGCATGGGCTATATTGGTACAGAACTTCTCCGTAAGGTAAGTTAAAGTAGGTTTAGATTTCACAGTAACTGGGAACTCAGGTAGCTGCTGGAATAACAGCATGGCTGCAGCTATTTACTTAACAGCAAGTTTTCTTGCATGGTCGCCCATAGATTCCGTGTTAAGTGCCCAGAGCTATGGGTTAACTGCTTGCAGGCATTCGTGGTGAGCCCTGATAGCCCTACTTACCGCAAATTTCTGTTCGCAGCTAAGGAGGGTGCAAACAGAAATCATTATTAAGTGCAGCCTGCGGGCTTACGCCGGGTTGTAATTGAATAGCACTGGGCACTAAACCTGGGAGCTACAAGCCTACGGTAAGTGTTGCGAGTATTTGAATTCGGCCTAAAGTGTTTCTTTATTCTATATATAATTTTATAATACCTAGAAATAAAAAAATAAAAAGATGTGCAATACATACCATCATATTGTCAGTAGCATCTCCCAGCATACCGCCAAAAGTGATAGCATTTGTTGCAGTTGCCATGTAGATGTACAAAATTGCTGAGAAACATTGTATATTGAGGGCGTCATAAAAATCACTCCAATACCATGGTGCCTTTCTTCTCACATCCTTCACGAGTCCACCAAAACACCTTAATGACAATGTATCAGTAATGTTAAAAAGGACATGTCATTTACACACAAGTGCGTAAATATCTGAGCATATAACTACTGTCTTTCAGTGCACTAGCTCCTTGGTAGGACAGCTGCCACGTATAAATGTATACTGTCGCTGTTCTTGCTATAAGGGAAATTATCTCTTGAGATATATAGGAAAGGCTATCTGATGATTGCTGTTGGTAGATTTAAGGTGGTATCGATGCGATTTCGGACAATCAAAACAGCCGGATATCGCGATTAATGACCGATGGTCATTATCACGGTATCCAATTAGAGGCAGTTTTGATTGGCCGAAATTAGACCTGTGATCGCATGAAAACACATGGGATACTATGTGTTAGTGCGGCTCCAGTGGCCCCTAATCGCAGATTATGCTTCGGATGCCTGAAGCACCCCAAGTATAATCACCGATAAGTGCTGACATCGAGAGAAAACGATGCCGGCATCAGGGCTAATAGGATCGCCCCCGACAATCCTATTAGCAGTGGTAAAGTAATGCTGCTAATAGGATACAGCCCTTAGGCTTCTAGTAGCAGGTTCCATAAATAATGCCCTCAGTGTGATGCAGCAATACTCCTCAACTTGATTCTGAATTCCCAAATGTAGGGAGGTATAAAGTTATAAAATACCCATTTAGAACACAGTAGACTATGAAGGCAATTCAGTTCTGAGCAATGGGCCTAATTCAGATGTGGTTGAAAATGCCATCACTGTATGGTAATGCAGCAGGAGGCATCTATTACATCTATTACATGCAGACGCCTCCTGCTGCAGTAGTGTTCCGACCTGCATCCTCTCACATCAACAGGCAGCTTACAGCACCCATGGTCCCTCACAAGCCGCCCGTCGCAGAAGCCAGGAAATCTCAGTCATACGGCGTAGATCCTTGGCCTCTTCTTACATTAAATGGCGGAAACACGTTCCCTTTTTTGCAAACGGAGGCTGTTGCTGCCCTCCCCCCCCAGATGATCAGTCAATCACTGAAACTCTGCTGCCACTCTGCGTCCTGTGTCGCATGCCCCACTTGCACAGAACGTGTAATGTGCAAAGTACCAATAATCAGTACTTTGCTGCATGACACACAGCAGCGACCGACCTGAATGAGGACCAATGTGTAATCGTAAGTTACTGTAAAAACAGTTGGAACACAGGCAGCTTGTTTCCATTGCCAGGTATTGAATTGTCCCATATGTGGCGCAGCAGCGTTTACTGTGTATGGTCCGGACAATGCAGGCGTGTCCGAACCAATTTTGGGGCGGCTCTGTGATGTCATAAATAGTCGCATCTAATTAAGAAAAAAATATGGCGTCGGACTGCCTGCCAATGCAGCCAGGCTGCGCAGGCAGGGGTCCACCTTAAATCGATGCGTCCGCACATCGCAGAGTGGCGCCAGACATATGCTGGATGCCTTGCCCTCTGCTGGATGCAGATCTTGCTCTGGGAAGCAAGATCTGTGTCAATCTCTGAATAACCCCCAATATCCTAGATATAGCAAATCTCAGTACCATTATGCTAACGATTCACTACATCATTGTTATTGATGACAAACCAGTTGTTCAGTGTATTTAAAATGGCTGCAGATTCTGGTCCCTCAGTAACATCATGGGAAGGTAGTACTTAACATAAACCCCAGATCTTGGCCAATTACAAGTTATCTATTCAATACTCCGTATTTTTAATTGGTTATATTATCACATTATATAGTGCTATGGACACCTTAACTTCATGCTCACAATGTAACTTTGGTTTACCAGTCTGCTTTATTTATCAGGATGGCAGACAACTTACATAAACGAAACAACTTGTCCAGCATCAGCCTTAAAAAACGAGTTTTATGGTAAGAACTTACCCTTGTTAAAACTCTTTCTGCGAGGTACACTGGGCTCCACAAGTCTGGACAATGGGGTGTAGAGTAGGATCTTGATCCGAGGCACCAACAGGCTCAAAGCTTTGACTGACTCCTCTATAACCCCGCCTCCCAGCACAGGAGCTCAGTTTAGTTAACCAGCCCAATGCAGTAGCAGGAAAAGAGACGACAACGGTTAGTAGCCACATACACTACACTCTCACGACAAGAGAATTGTCAGCGGCTAATGCCATATCAACCCAAAGAAGCTAAGTGCGTCAGGGTGTGCGCCCTGTGGAGCCCAGTGTACCTCGCAGAAAGAGTTTTAACAAGGGTAAGTTCTTACCATAAAACTTGTTTTCTGCTGCGGGGTACACTGGGCTCCACAAGTCTGGACAATGGGGATGTCCTAAAGCAGTTCCTTATGGGAGGGGACGCACTGTATCGGGCACAAGAACCCGGCGTCCAAAGGAAGCATCCTGGGAAGCGGCAGTATCGAAGGCATAGAACCTTATGAACTTGTTCCTGGAGGACCACGTAGCCGCCTTGCACAATTGGTCAAGGGTCGCACCACGTTGGGCCGCCCAAGAAGGTCCAACAGACCGAGTAGAATGGGCCGTAATGTGAACGGGAGCTGACAGACCAGCCTTCACATAAGCATGCGCAATCACCATTCTAATCCACCTGGCCAGGGTCTGCTTGTGAGCAGGCCAGCCACGTTTGTGAAATCCAAACAAAACAAAGAGAATCAGACTTTCGAATAGAAGCAGTTCTCTTCACATAGATACGGAGAGCCCGTACCCCCAAGAGACCGCTCTTTGGGAGACAAATCAGGAGAAACAAAAGCTGGAACCACAATCTCCTGATTAAGGTGGAACGAAGAAACCGCCTTAGGTAAATATCCGGGACGAGTCCCAAGAACCGCCCGGTCACGGTGAAAAATCAGAAATGGGGAGCACCCAAATCCGACACTCTCACCGCGCCCCAACCTCTTAGACTGGCATCTGTCGTCCACAGGACCCAGTTGGATATCCAGAAGGGACGGCCTCTGCACAATTGTCGGTCCAGTAGCCACCAGAGCAGTGACAGACGGACCTCCGGAGTCAAAGAGATCATGTGAGACCTGATCCGGTGAGGCAGGCCGTCCCACTTGGCTAGAATCAGCTTCTGGAGGGGGTGAGAATGGAATTGAGCATACTCCACCATGTCGAATGCTGACACCATGAGGCCCAGCACCTGCATTGCCGAATGTATCGACACTTGCGGACGAGAAAGGAAGCAACGAATCTTGTCCTGAAGTTTCAGGACTTTCTCCTGAGACAAGAACAACCTCTGGTTGTGAGTGTCCAACAGCGCTCCAAGATGCACCATGCTCTGAGCAGGGACCAGGGAGGATTTCTTCCAGTTGATGAGCCACCCGTTGGCTTGTAGAAACATATCCAGATGACGCAGGAGAAGATCTGGGGAATTTGCCAGGATTAACAAGTCGTCCAGATACGGCAGTATCCTGACCCCTTGACGGCGGAGTACCACCGTCATCACCGCCATAACTTTGGTGAAGACTCGCGGAGCCGTTGTTAAACCAAAAGGTAACGCCCAAAACTGGTAATGGAGGTTGCCAATAGCGAACCTCAGGTATTGTTGATGTGACACTGCTATAGGAATATGCAGGTAAGCATCCTGTATGTCCAGGGAGACCATGTAGTCCCCAGGTTCCAAGGCCAGAACTATAGAGCGAAGGGTTTCCATACGGAACTTGGAAACCTTCACAAATTTGTTCAGTGCCTTGAGGTTGAGAATGGGCCGGGAGGACCCATTCGGTTTCGGGACTAGAAACAGCGGAGAATAGTACCCCCGGCCCCTCTGAGCAAGAGGCACCTGTACTATGACTCCTGTATCCAGGAGGGTCTGTACCACCGAATGCAGAGTGTTTGCCTTTGTCTGGTCCGACGGGACGTCTGTCTGGCAAAATCGATGAGGGGGGCGGTTTATGAAGGCTATGGCGTAACCTCGAATGACGACTTCCCGTACCCAGGCATCTAAAGTGGTCTTCAACCATTCCTGGGTATACCCTAGAAGCCGGCCCCCCACCCTGGGATCCCCCAGGGGGAGGTCCGCCCCGTCATGCGGCAGGCTTATCGGTCTTGGCTGCTGGCTGACGGCTTCGGCTTACCAGGTTTGGAAGTGCGGGCCTGCTTATGGTACGCCTGACCTTTTGCTTTACCTGAAGGACGAAAGGGTCGAAAGGACGTGCCTTTGGCCTTCGACACAGAAGGAGCTGTATTTGGCAGACAGGCAGTTTTGGCAGTAGCCAAGTCAGCCACTATCTTATTTAAGTCCTCCCCAAACAGAATATCCACCTTGAAAGGGAGTACCTCCAGGGTTTTTCTAGAGTCCAGATCCACAGACCAGGATCTCAGCCACAATATCCTGCGAGCCAGGACTGACGTAGTAGAGGCCTTGGCTGCTAGGATACCGGCATCAGAAGCCACCTCTTTAATATAGCAAGAAGCTGTGACAATATATGACAAGCATTGTCTAGCATGGTCAGAGGAGATTTCAGCCTCTAACTCCAAGGCCCATGCTTCAATAGCCTCTGCCGCCCATGTAGCTACAATAGTGGGCCTTTGTGCAGCACCCGTGAGGGTGTAAATCGCTTTTAGACAACCCTCGATACGTTTATCCGTAGGCTCTTTTAGAGACGTGACGGTAGTGACAGGTAGAGCTGAGGAAACCACCATCCTAGACACATGTGAGTCTACTGGAGGAGGCGTTTCCCAATTCTTAGACAGCTCTGGCACGAGGGGATAGCGAGCCAGCATCTTCTTTTGAGGCACAAACTTCGTACCCGGGCTTTGCCAGGGTTCCTGACGTATATCCACCAGGTGGTCAGAGTGAGGTAAAACTTGTTTAATCACCTTCTGACGCTTGAACCTGTCTGGTTTCTTAGGAGGAACGGATGGCTCGGGATCATCCGTAATCTGCAGAATTAATTTAATAGCCTCCAAAAGATCAGGAACATCCACATGTGAACTACCCTCCCCATCAGCCGTATCTGAGTCAGAACCTGTGGGGTCAGTGTATGTGCTGTCTTCATCAGACGAGGTGTCAGTGACAGCAGTGGATTGTGAGGAGACGAGCGCTCGCTTAGAGGACCTCTTGGACTTAGGCGTTGATCAGACTTTTTAGTAGTCAGGGACTGGTTCAACTTCTTTAATTGAGCAGATAAATCGTCCGCCCACGGCGGGTTAGATGCAGGGCCCACATGCGGTTGTACCGGCATTGGGGTTCCCATAGGGGGTGTTAGTTTATGAACTAGCGTATGCAGAAGCGTGGAAAAAGCGTCCCACAGAGGGTCAGTATGTGCCTCCGTTGCCACAGTCCCACTGGGGGGCAAGGAGCCCCCAGAACCAGAGCCCACAGCTGCTATATTCTCCCCATATATGCCTGTGGCTTCAGCAACACCAGCAGTGTGTTCCGCCCCAGAACCGTAGCAGACATGATATAACTTGCAGTATGAGGTAACACAGTACAATTATTAGCAGCACTATATCCCCTAAACCCAAACCCCTGCACAGTGTAGTCAGCACCAGCAGAGATAAAGGAGAGATATGGTGACTAAATCACAGAGAAATACGTAATACAGTATATCTTTGTGAAAATCCTATAATAAATAACACCTGACGCACCAAGCCCCCTCAGGTTATAGAATATAGGGATAGCAAGTTGAGTGAAAGACACGAGATGGACACCACTCAGCTATCAATGCACACACAAATAGTCTCAGTTTGTACAATGCAGAGGTTATTACAGACAATAATACTGCACTGGACTAGCTTACACAGCTATATAGTCAATAGATATAACACTACACAGTAAGAAACTGGATGTATATCACAGGGTAATTGTACTATAAACCCCTGACTAAATGCACTCTTTCTTACTAACACTGACTAAAAAGGCAGGTAGAATACTTAAGTGTCATGTAAAGTCACAGCACTGACAACCAGGCGGCTTTACATAGGAGGATTTGCCCAAGCAGTCCCAGGAACAGTGAGCTGAGGAGTAATGGCGTCGCAGACACTGACAGGGAGTGAGGAAAGACAGAGATGCAGCTCCAGGGCGGGAACACTTGCTGGAAATGGTGCCCTGGGGCTGGGGGAGGGTCTTCAGGTCTAAGCCTTATCCCCCTTGCTGGCAAAACCACCGGGTACTGTGGACGATATTAAAATCGGTTTTAAGAGAAAACCTGACCTGCGCCCATGCCCTGGTGATCTAGTGGGATCGCCTGTATCTACAGTGTCCACCGCCAGCGTGCGCGGCCCGCCTCCCACTGACCACGCCGGATCGCGATAAAGACCGGGTCCCGCGAGCGTGACCCACTAACCACCTCCCGAAGCGCGGCCACGCGATCCTGGAGAGCCCCAGCCGTGTGTGCCTAACGTGAAGAAAACCGGAGCCTCCTGCTGTAGTTACCCGGCAACCAGGGCTCGGGAGTGTACAGTGCCGCTGGGGAGAGCCGGAGCTGCAGCCGTGAATGTCCACTGACATGTAACACTGCTGCTGCCCTTGAAGTCTTCACTTTTTTCCTCAGAAAAAAAGCTCTTCTTAGGGCTGCCTGGAGCAGCCCCTCTGTTAAGTGCCTGCTTACTGCAGCACCAACTGACAAACTGAGCTCCTGTGCTGGGAGGCGGGGTTATAGAGGAGGCGGCGCTGTGCTTTCTGCGAACAGTCAAAGCTTTGAGCCTGTTGGTGCATCGGATCAAGATCCTACTCTACACCCCATTGTCCAGACTTGTGGAGCCCAGTGTACCCCGCAGCAGAAAAGATGCTGGATCCTGTAACCAGATTTCACACAGGAATCAGCGCATTTTTAACTACTTAACTGCCAAAATGTTTTTCTGAAAACCACTCAGAAATGGTCAGAATTTTTATTATTGAGTTAGGTTAACAACATCTACTTAAAACTTATCCCACACTATTTTGTATTTTTTAAAAGTTAAATCTCTTTCTGCAAGGTACACTGGGTTTCACAGGGAAGACATCGGGGTATAGAGTTGGATCTTGATCCAGAGGCACCAACAGGCTAAAGCTTTGTTCCCAGGATGCATTGCATGGCCTCCTCTATAACCCCGCCTCCGGACACTGGAGTTCAGTTTCATTAACCAGTCCAATGCAGTAGCAGGTAAAAGAGAAGGCAGATGTTAGTCACATAGAACAACATTCTCACGACAGGAGAAGGAACCAGCGGCTAATGCCTTACAAACCCAAAGAAGCTAAGTGCGTCAGGGTGGGCACCCTGTGGAACCCAGTGTACCTCGCAGAAAGAGATTTAACCATAGTAAGTCTACCATAAATCTCCTTTTCTGCAGTCGGGTACACTGTGTTCCACAGGGAATACATCGGGGATGTCCTAAAGCAGTTACTCATGAGAGGGGATGCACCGTAGTGGGCACAAGAACCCAGCATCCAAAGGAAACGTCCCGGGAGGCGGAAGTAGCAAACCTAAAACCTAATGAACGTGTTCACTGAGGACCACATATCTGCCTTGCACAAAATGTTCAGTGGACACGCCTCGGAGGGCCGCCCAAGAAGGTCCAACAGAGTAGAATGGGCCTTGACAGCAGCAGGAGCTGGAAGACCAGCCTGTGCATAAGCTTGTGCAATCACCATTCTAATCCATCTGGACAAGGTTTGCTTTTTCTTAGGCCAGCTACGTTTGTGAAAACCAGACAGTGCAAAAAGGGTATCGGACCTCCTGAGAGAGGCAGTCCTCTCCACGTAAATACGGAGAGCCCGTACCACATCCAAAGACCGCTCTTTGGAGGACAAACCAGAAGAGATAAAAGCTGGAACCACGATCTCTTGGTTAAGGTGAAAAGATGACACCACCTTAGGCAAATAACCAGGGCGAGTTCGAAGAACTGCCCGGTCACGGTGAAAAATCAGAAAAATCAGAAAGGGCGGACGACAGGACAAAGCTCCTAAGTCCAACACCCTCCTAGCAGAGGCAATAGACAGCAGAAACATGACCTTAAACTTAAGATATTTAAGGTCCACAGACTCAAGAGGTTCAAATGGAGACTCTTGTAGGGCATTCAAGACAACAGACAGATCCCATGGAGCCACAGGAGGGGCTTTGGGAGGCTGAATCCGTAAAATGCCTTGAGTGAAAGTATGAACGTCAGTAATAGATGCAATCTTCCTCTGACACCACACCGACAAGGCAGAAATATGAACCTTGAGGGAGGCCAGACGAAGGCCCAAGTCTAGGCCTTGTTGCAGAAAAGCCAAAAGTATGGATGTTCTGAAATTGTATGCATCATAATTCTTAGCAGCACACCAGGTGAAGTAAGAATTCCAGACCCTATAATAAATCCATGCAGAAGCCGGTTTGCGGGCCTTCAGCATAGTTTGGATAACCACCTCGGAGAATCCTTTGGCCCTCAGGAGTGAAGCTCCAAGAACCACGCCATCAAAGCCAGTGTGGCCAGGTCCAGGTGGACACAGGGGTGCAGAACAAGGAGGTCTGGGCATTGAGGAAGCAGAAGAGGACGTTCGATCAATAGACCCTGCAGGTCTGAGAACCAATGCCGTCTGGGACACGCTGGAGCAACTAGAAGTAGTATTCCTTCTTGCTTGAACTTCTGTAGTACCATGGGCAGGAGTGACACTGGAGGGAACACGTATGGCAGCTGAAAGTTCCATGGAGTTGCCAGTGCGTCCATGATCGTCCATGAACACTGCTTGATGATACCTTGTCCTTGATACGAAGACTGGAACCTTGTGATTGTGTCGAGATGCCATCAGGTCTACATCTGGTAGGCCCCACTTGTCCACTAGGAGTTGAAAGACTTCTGGATGAAGACTCCACTCTCCGGCATGTACGTCCTGACGACTGAGGAAATACACTTCCCAGTGGAGGACTCCAGGAATGAACACTGCTGATATTTCTGGCAGATGGCGTTCCGCCCAATGAAGGATTTTTGACACTTCCATCATTGCCATGCAGCTTCGCGTGCTGCCTTGATGATTTATGTATGCCACCATGGTGACGTTGTCCGATTGTACTTGAACAGGCCTGTTCTGTATCAGAGGCAGGGCAAGAGTCAAAGCATTGAACACCGCCCGCAATTCCAGAATGTTTATCGGGAGGAGAGATTCCTTCTTGGTCCGCACCTACCCTGCAGAGAGTGTTGCTCCAGAACCGCACCCCAACCCCACAGACTGGAGTCTGTAGTCAGTAGGACCCAGTTGGAGTTCCAGAAGGGACGTCCCCTTCTCAACTGTTGGACCTGTAGCCACCAGCTCAGTGACAGACGAATCTCCGGAGTCAAGGAGAGCATATGAGACCTGATCCGATTAGACAGGCCATCCCACTTGGAAAGGATTAACCTCTGAAGAGGGCAGGAATGAAATTGAGTGTACTCTATGATGTTGAAAGCCGACACCATGAAGCCTAGTACTTGCGTCGCCGATTGTATCGTCACTCTTGGGCGAGAGAGGAAGTATCTGATCCTGTCCTGCAGTTTCAGGATTTTCTCTGGACACAGAAACAATCTTTGGCTGTGTGTGTCCAGCAGTGTCCCCAGGTGCACCATGCTACGAGCAGGGACCAGTGAGGACTTTTTCCAGTTGATGAGCCACCCATGGGCTTGTAGGAATTGGACCGTCATGTCCAGATGACTGAGGAGAACATCTTGGGAGTTCATCAGGATCAGCAAGTTTTCCAGATTCGGCAGGATCCTGATTCCTTGATGGCGGAGAAGGACCGCCATCACGGCCATGACCTTGGTGAAGATCCGAGGGGCCGTGGCCAGTCCAAATGGCAGAGCCCTGAATTGATATTGTAGGTTGCCAATAGCAAACCGCAGATATTGCTGATGCGATATGGCAATAGGTATATGCAGGTAATCATCCTGTATGTCCAGGGATACCATATAGTCTTCGGGTTCCATGGCAAGTACAATAGAGCGCAGAGTTTCCATACGGAATTTGGACACCCTCAAAAATTTGTTCAATGATTTGAGGTTGAGTATAGTCCGGAAGGACCTATTGGGTTTCGGGACTAGAAACAGGGTCAAATAGTATCCCCTGCCTCTCTGGGATAGAGGTACCGACACTACCACTCCTGTGTCCAGGAGGGATTGCACAACCAGGTGTAGAGCTTGCACTTTCAACGGATCCGAAGGAATAACCATCGTGCAGAGCTGGCGAGGGGGACGTCTCTTGAAAGAGACTGCGTACCCGTGAGAGACAACTTCCTGCAACCAGGTGTCTGAAGTGGTCTTTAACCAGGCCTGGGTGAATTGGAGAAGTCGGCCTCCCACGGGGGAGGCCCGGCCCGTCATGCAGCAGGCTTGTCTTGTTTGGAAGCAGGCTGACGGACAGCCCAGGATTATTTAGGTTTGGGTTTAGTGGTTTTGGAAGCACAAGCCTATCTCGGGTACGCCTGACCCTTTGCTTTTTCTTGAGGTCGAAATGAACGAAAAGTGGTACTGTTAGCCTTCGGTGCGGAAGGATTAGTGGTTGGGACAAACGCAGTCTTAGCAGTCACCAAGTCAGTCACAATCTTGGTCAGATCTTCCCCAAATAGGTTGTCTCTCTTAAAAGGGAGCACCTCCAAGGTCTTTTTGGAGTCCAGGTCTACCTTCCAGGACCTCAACCACAGAATTCGGCGAGCCAGTATAGACGTAGTAGAGGCCTTGGCCGCCATTACACCTGCCTTAGAGGACACCTCCTGAATATAGTGGGAGGCGGTGGTAATATGAGACAGATATTGTCTGGCAGTGTCAGAAATATCCTGAGGTAGCTCTTCCTCTAATGCCTGAACCCATGCTTCAATTCCTTTTGCATCCCAGGAGGCTGCTATAGTGGGTCTATGTACAGCACCAGTAAGGGAGTAAATAGACTTCAGGCATCCCTCCACACGCTTATCCGTCGGTTCCTTCAGTGAGGTGACAGTGGTGACAGGCAGAGTAGATGACACAAGACTGGCGACATGAGAGTCCATCGGCAGTGGATTTTCCCACTTGTTACTCAACTCCGCAAGGATAGGATAATGAGCTAGCATCTTCTTATACAGGGAGAATTTCTTTCCTGGAGAAGACCAGGATTCCTGACGTATGTCGATTAAATGGTCAGAATGTGGTAAGACTACTTTAGCAACCTTCTGACGTTTGAAGTTATCAGGTTTCCTAGACGCCATAGTGGGATCTACCTCATCATCAATTTGTAGAATCATCTTAATAGCCTCCACTAGATCAGGAACATCAACCTGAGTTGTAGGTTCCTCGTCAGAAGCAACTATGTCAGGGTCTGACGGATCAGTACATTCCCCATCCTCATCAAAAGAATTATCTGAAATATTAGTGGATTGTGAGGAAGAAGCGGCCCGCTTAGTTAACCCTTTGACCCCAGAGGGACGTGAGGTATATTTTTGTCTAACTGAAGATTGATTTAATTGTTGTATCTGGGTAGACAGAGTGTCCGCCCAGGGTGGATTAACTACAGGGACAATATGTGGCTGTAATGGCACAGGAGGTCCCAAAGGGGGCGTAAGATGCGTCACAAGCATATTCAGCATACTTGAGAATGCTGCCCAAGGTGGCTCCTGATTGGCTACAGGGGCTGCGGGCTGACTGGGAGATGTATGGCATCCAGTACACAAACCATCAGTTAAACTTTCCCCCTCAGGTAAATCCGTGGTGCCAGCACTGCATGATGCAGAAGCGTCCACGGATTTCCCACCCTGTGTGGCAGACATTATAGTGAATGTAGCCGTAGAGCATAACAGTACAATATAGCCAGACAAATACAATACCTGCAAATAACACCCTGATTTATGTGACAGTAAATACTGGACACAAACAGACAATTAAAGCGGTATGAGAAGACTGAAATACACAGTAAAACACACTAAACAGTATATACCATGTAGCACTATATATGAGACCCTGACGCACATAGGCTCCCAGGGTACAGAATACAGTGATAGCAATAGGTGTGATACACGAGGAGTGAAATCCACAAGGCAGCTACAGGCACACTCAGTCACAGTTACAATGCAGAAATTATATCAGACAAACAATAAAACTGCACTGGACTAGTCAAACTACATAGATAGATAGATAGATAGATAGATAGATAGATAGATAGATAGATAGATAGATAGATCTATCTATCTAAACAATGCACAGTCAGATACTTGATGTATATCTCAGAATACCTGTACTAAATATTCAGGTAGAAGTACACTTGTTCTTAATTAACACTGTCTAAAATGACATGTAGAATACTTAAGTGACTATAAATGCACAGTGCTGAGTAAACAGATGGATTTACAGAGACGACATTGCCCTGCAGTCCCGAAGATCAGCCGCAGCTACTTGTGAAAAGATGGCGCCCAAATCTCTGTTAGGGGGTGAGGGAGAGTAAGGAGCAGCTCCAGGGGGGGGGAACACCAGCAGTAGATGGCGCCCGGAGCTGGGGGTGGGGCTACAGGTCAAGCGCCTTATCCCCTGTGCTGGTCCTCACCACCGGGTACTGTTGAGCCTTGTTAAAAAGGATTTTTTGTGAAATCCGACCTGTGCTCCCTGCCCTGGTGGATATAGTGGTGTCCCTGCTCTAACACAGTGTCCACGCCAGCGTCGCTGTGTCTGTCTTCTAAGACCGCGACCAGAATGTGATTTCGGTGGGTCCCACCTGGGGGACCCTCCTACCTCCTCCGAAGAAGCAGCCACACGATCCTGGAGAGTGCCAGCGGCGTGTGACTGTAAACCGGAGCGCCTCTGCCGCAAGTACCCGGGAAGTCGGCCAGCGGAAGTATGCACGCTGCTGGGGAGGTGTTGGAGCCGCAGCACAGTATGTCACTAGGACATAAAAGTGCTGCAGCCCTTGAAGAATCTTCTAACAAAAGCTCTTTTCAGGGCTGCCTAGCGCTGCTTCCCCTGTTAAGTGACCTGCTCTGCAGGTACCAACTTACAAACTGAGCTCCAGTGTCCGGAGGCGGGGTTATAGAGGAGGCCATGCAATGCATCCTGGGAACAATCAAAGCTTTAGCCTGTTGGTGCCTCTGGATCAAGATCCAACTCTACACCCCGATGTATTCCCTGTGGAACACAGTGTACCCCGCTGCAGAAATGTTTTTTTTTTCCCCCAGAAGATCTGTAACCGATATATTGGGGGGTGGTCTTCTGTTTGCCGGCGGTCGGGCTCCCGGCGCTCAGTATACCGGCGCCGGGAGCCCGACAGCCGGAATACCGACAATTATTTTCCCTCGTGGGGGTCCACGACCCCCATAGAGGGAGAATAAAATAGTGTGGCGCGCGTAGCGCGCCACCGTGCCCGTAGCGTGGCGAGCGCAGCGAGCCCGCAAGGGGCTCATTTGCGCTCGCCAAGCTGTCGGTAAGCCGGCGGTCGGGCTCCCGGCGCCGGGATGCTGGTCGCCGGGAGCCCGACCGCCGGCCAGCCGTAGTGAACCCATATTGGGCTACAGATTATGGCAACATTGTGACATCACAACTCTGCATTTGCCTGGCAGCTGTTCCCCTCTGCAGCCTCTTGGTAAACATTGGGAGGCTGCTGGTTCATCAACATTTCCCTGGCGGCTGCTCCTATCTGCAGCCGCAGGGTGTGGGTGTGCTGCCAGGCTGCCCTGATCAGCTGCCTGGCAGGCACTGGGGGATGACACAAGGAAGCAGAGCGGGCAACTCTGAGATTGGCAGCTGCTGGAAGATAATTTTGAGCAGCTACCCAGTGGGCATTTCTGACTGGTCCCACATCAGATGCGACCATGTCAGAGAAAGCCCAGCCTGCCCTATTGCATCTGATGCGACCACGCCAGCCAAGTGATTTAAGGATAAGCTCAGACTCATCTCTATTCTAATTGATTGGCATTAAAGTCATGTTTTGCTTTCCCAGAGGTTTCCTGCTTCCTTATATAAAGTTGATAAGCCCAAGTGCTCTGTTTATCTTGTATGACTGCTGCCGTTTTAGCTGAGCTCCCTACAAAAGCATGTTGTAAGTCATTTTCTGTGCTACAATATATATTGGCAGAATATTCCATTGCGCGTTACAACTGGCTACACAGACAATTAAGATGGTATTTCTATAAACTCCTAAAAGAAAGCAGAAACAAATATATACTTTTTTGTTTTTAGTAGTTCTTCGCTAACGTGAGGATGTCCATGTGCTAATCTCTCCTCTTCATGTGCTTCGTGTGCTTTTGTATTGCAGTGACTTTTTGATTCTCGTTGTAACATTAACCTTCTGTAAACAAAAACAAAACAAAACTAATTAGTTTAACTGATAGGATAAAGCAATGTACAAATATACTTACCTTGCTACTATACTTTATGCTGAGTACACACTATACTGCTATATCATTATTCTGGGTACACACTACACTGATATATCATTATGCTGGGTACACACTACACTGATATATCATTATGCTGGGTCCATACTACACTGATATATCATTATGCTGGGTACACACTACACTGATTTATCATTATGCTGGGTACACGCTACACTGATATATCATTATGCTGGGTCCACGCTACACTGATATATCATCATGCTGGGTACACACTACACTGATATATCATTATGCTGGGTCCACGCTACACTGATATATCATTATGCTGGGTACACACTACACTGATATATCATTATGCTGGGTACACACTACACTGATATATCATTATGCTGGGTCCACGCTACACTGATATATCATTATGCTGGGTACACACTACACTGATATATCATTATGCTGGGTACACGCTACACTGATATATCATTATGCTGGGTACACACTACACTGATATATCATTATGCTGGGTACACGCTACACTGATATATCATTATGCTGGGTACACACTACACTGATATATCATTATGCTGGGTACACGCTACACTGATATATCATTATGCTGGGTACACACTACACTGATATATCATTATGCTGGGTACACGCTACACTGATATATCATTATGCTGGGTACACGCTACACTGATATATCATTATGCTGGGTACACGCTACACTGATATATCATTATGCTGGGTCCACGCTACACTGATACAGGTTGAGTATCCCATATCCAAATATTCCAAAATACGGAATATTCTGAAATACGGAATTTTTTGAGCGAGACTGAGGTAGTGAAACCTTTGTTTTCTGATGGCTCAATGTACACAGACTTTGTTTAATGCACAAAGGTATTAAAATATTGTATTAAATGACCTTCAGGCTGTGTGTATAACGTGTATATGAAACATAAATGCATTCTGTGCTTAGACTTAAGTCCCATCGCCATGATATCTCATTATGGTATGCAATTATTCCAAAATACGGAAAAATCCGATATCCAAAATACATCTGGGGGGTCATTCCGAGTTGATCGTTCGCTAGCAGTTTTTTGCAGCTGTGCAAACGTTATGCCGCTGCCCACTGGGGAGTGTAGGTTAGCTTAGCAGAAGTGCGAACGCTTGTGCAGCCGAGCACTGCCCAAAAAAATTAGTGCAGTTTCAGAGTAGCTCTGAACCTACTCAGCGCTTGCGATCACTTCAGCCTATTCGTGTCCGGATTTGACGTCATACACCCGCCCAGTGAACGCCCAGCCATGCCTGCGTTTTTTCAGACACGTCTGCGTTTTTACAAACACTCCCTGAAAACGGTCAGTTGACACCCAGAAACGCCCCCTTCCTGTCAATCTTCTTGCGGCCGTCAGTGCGAAGGAAAACTTTGCTATAACCTGAGCACAGCCACAAAGAGCTTTGTACCCGTATGTCGCGCGTGCGCATTGCGGGCCATATGCATGTGCATAAATGCCGATTTTTTCACCTGATCGCTGCGCTGCGAAATTCGGCAGCGAGTGATCAACTCGGAATGATCCCCCTGGTCCCAAGCATTTTGGATACGGGATACTCAACCTGTAATACCCTCAGAACATAAGTTCCTTTCATGTAGCGGGATCTTTAGAACTGTATCTCAGCTTTTTCAGGACAGCTTCACACCTTAAAACCAAAGGTAAATTCTCCCATATGGGAAAAAAGCTAATGGTGTATTAATAATAATAACAACACATACAAACACATATAAATTAGACTCGTGCAATAAATAAGAATTTCAACTGCTTATCTGAAATTCTGTGGAGGAGTATAGTGTGTACCCACTATACTCCTCCACAGATTTTCAGATAAGCAATTGAAATTTTAATTTATTGCACGAGTATGTGGGCACATCTATTTAATATTGAGTCTTATTTGAGGACTTTCTAGTAGCCCCCTTTTTGAGCGGAAGTGCTATATGTTTATATGTTTATTTTAACACAGGAATTATTCAGAAGAGTGTTGTCTTGTACAGTGGCGTAAGTTCATCCCAGTTGCCCGGAGGCAAGATAAATATTGGTGCCCCCCTATTTACTATATTAAGATAAATATATGTATGTAGATGTGCGTATATATATATATATATATATATATATTTATATATATATATATATATACACACACACACACACACACACACACACACACACACACACACACACACACATATTTGTGTGTGTGTAGTGTGAAAAAAAAATGTGTATACTGTATTTATACATTTAATTGTCTTTTATTTTAAATCACACATACCTTAGCAGTCATACCCAGGATTAGAACCCATGACCTGTTACAGTGACAGCAGACACTTTACTGATGGAGTTATTTGCTCTTGTACAGGAAACACGAGAATTCTAACTATATGAAGTTACGTGTAATTGTCAGAGAAGTATCTTCATATAGTTAAATTCTCATATTTCCTATACAGGAGCAAACAGCTTCATCGGTAAGGTGTTTGCTTCCAGTGTAATAGGTCGTGGGTTCTAAACTTGGTTGTTGTGATACTTGTAAAATGTGTATATTCAGTATAATAGAGAGGGTGTGATTTGTAAGGTGCAGGGACCAGTGAGGAAGTCGGCCACTGAAGAGATAACGGCAGCTATGAATTAACTTAATTCAATGGTGTCACAGAATGGGAGGAGAGGTGCCCCCATTTAGAACAGGAGCCTGGCGGCAGATGACTCCGTTGCCTCCCAGAGTTCTGCCTCTGGTCTTGTAGGTAGTAGCACTATTTATACTAGTATATATAATTATTATTATCCTTTATTTATATGGCACCACAAGGGACCCGCAGCGCCAAATTACAGAGTACATATGCACATAATCAAAACAGGAAAACAGTGACTTGCACAGTGACTTACAGTTGAAGACAATATAGGACAAGTAGGGTAGCTAAGCATAACTACATCAGTAGACGACACTGAGATAAGTATCAAGGTGGCCAAAAAACTGCAGGATTTGGGCAGTTGAGGATTATTAAAGTAAGAAAAGGATAAGCACATGAGGGAAGAGGGCCCTACTCGTGAGAGCTTACATTCTAAAGGGGGGGGGGGGACAGGCAGGGGTGACACGGGGTAGACCGAGCATGAGACAGAGGGTTAGGATGAGATTTGGCTGGGTTTGGTAAAGAAGTGGGTCTTAAGGGCCCGTTTGAAGTTCTGTAGGGAGGTGGAGAGTCTGAGGGGGAGAGGTAAAGAATTCCAGAGAAAGGGAGCAGCACGTGAAAAATCTTGGAGATAGGAGTGGGAGGAAGAAATCAGAAGACAGGAGAGTCGGCGTGCAGTAGCAGAGCGAAGAGGATGGCTGGGAGAGTAAAGGGAGATAATGTCAGAGATGTAAATGGGAGAGGAGTGGGTGAGTGCTTTGTAAGTGAGTGTGAGAAGTTGCATTCTGAAAGGAAAGGGAAGCCAGTGAAGGGGTTGTAGGAGAGGGGAGGTGGATGTAGTGTGTTTGGTCCGGAAGATGAGCCGGGCTGCAGCACTGAGGATAGATTGGAGTGAAGAGAGGTAATTGTCAGGGAGGCCAGTTAGGAGGAGATTACAGTAATCCAGTCTGGAAATAATCAGTGTGAGTGAATAATGGTCTTGGCATTCTGGTTGAGAAAGGATCTGATCCTGGAAATGTTTTTGAGATGAAAATGACAGGTTTGTGAGAGGTGCTGAATGTGTGGTTTGAAGGAGAGGGATGAGTCAAGGATTAAGCCATGACAGTGTACTTGGGGGCTAGAGGAGATAGAGGTTGTGCTGGAGGGTGGGAAGATGATCAGCTCAGTCTTAGACATGTTGAGTTTAAGAAAGCGCTGGGACATCCAGGAAGAGATAGCAGAGAGACAGTTGGAGGTACGAGTAAGGAGAGCCGGGGAGAGATCAGGGGAGGAAATGTAGTTTTGAGTGTCATTAACATAGAGGTGATATTGGAAGTTAAAATAACTAATGAGTTCACCTAAAGAGGACGTATAGAGAGAGAAAAGGAGAGGACCAAGAACAGAGCCTTGGGGGACACCAACAGTTAGTGGAAGTGGGGGAGAGGTAGTGTCATGAGAGGAGACAGAGAAGGAACGATCAGAGATAGGAGGACAGCAAGGAGAGGGCAGTATCACGAAGACCAAGAGAGTGAAGGATTTGCAGAAGGAGAGGGTGGACCACAGTGTCAAAAGCAGCAGAGAGGTCAAAAAGAATAAGCAGAGTGTAGTGGCCCTTAGATTTGGCTGCATGGAGGGTATTGCAGACTTTTGTGAGGGCAGTTTCAGTGGAGTGGAGAGAATGGAAACCATACTGGAATGGGTCAAGCAGTGTGTGAGAGGAAAGAAAGGCAGGGAGGCGATTATAGACAATACGCTCAAGGAGTTTGGAGGCAAAAGGGAGGAGACAGATGGGTCGATAGTTGGAGAGGGTGTTTGGATCAAGGGTAGGTTTTTTAAGAATATGGGAGACAAGAGCATACTTGAAGGCAGAGGGGACAGTGCCTGATGAGAGGGAGAGATTGAGAAGGTGGGCGAGATGGGAACAGGCAGAAGGAGAGAGGTAGCGGAGGAGGTGGGAGGGGATAGGGTCAAGTGGGGAGGTTGTGGGGGGGAGGAACGGATGAGGGCCATGACTTCCTCAAAAGATACATGGGAGAAAGATGCCAGAGTTGGTAAGAGGGAAGGGGAGGGGTGGCAAGGGATGGGTGGTGGATGGTTGCTGCTCTGGTGGGATGTGATGTCCAGAAGTATGGAGTCAATCTTGGATGTGAAAATAGGATTTTGGTTACCTACCGGTAAATCCTTTTATCGTGGTCTGTAGAGGATGCTGGGGTCCACATTAGTACCATGGGGTATAGATGGGTACACCAGGAGCCATTGGCACTTTAAGAGTTTGAGAGTGTGGGCTGGCTCCTTCCTCTATGCCCCTCCTACCAGACTCAGTCTAGAAACTGTGCCCGCAGATACGGACATCTTCGAGAGAAGGATTTTACACAGATAGTGGCTAGATTCATACCAGCTCACACATACAAGGCACATCAAGCTAACTAGCTTGAAAAACTCAGCAACTGCTGAAACATTACTTACAAAGTAACAATGCAGTACATAACTAAACAAAGTTGTACTGAACCAGATAACGGTTGCAGGAAAATGAAGCGCTGGGCGGGCACCCAGCATCCTCTACGGACTACGAGATAAGGATTTACCGGTAGGTAACCAAAATCCTATTTTCTCTTACGTCCTAAAGGATGCTGGGGTCCACATCAGTACCATGGGGATGTACCAAAGCTCCCAGAATGGGAGGGAGAGCGCGGAGGCTCCTGCAGAACTGATTGACTGAACTTCAGATCATCAGAGGCCAAAGTATCGAACTTGTAGAACTTAGCAAACGTGTTCTACCCAGACCAAGTTGCAGCTCGGCAAAGTTGTAACGCCGAGACACCCCAGGCAGCCGCCCAGGAAGAACCCACCTTACGAATAGAGTGGGCCTTAACAGGTTTTGGACACAGCAATCCAGCCGTAGAATAAGCATGCTGGATAGTGAACCTGATCCAGCGAGAGATCGTCTGCTTAGAAGCAGGACACACAATTTTCTTGGGATCATACAGGACAAACAGAGCGTCCGATATTCTGTGACGAGTAGTCCTCATCACATAGATCTTCAGAGCCCTTTACTACATCCAATGACTTTGAAGAATTTGAGGAGTCAGTAGCAACTGGCACCACGATAGGTTGGTTGATATGAAATGCCGACACAACCTTAGAAAGAAACTACCGACGTGTCCGAAGCTCGGCTCTATCTTCATGGAAGATCAAGTATGGGCTTTTACATGATAAAGCCCCCAACTCCGACACACGTCTAGCAGAACTAAGGCCAACAAAGTGACAGCCTTTCACGTAAGAAATTTGACCTCTACCTTTTGTAGAGGCTCAAACCAGTCAGATTGGAGAAACTGCAACACCACGTTAAGATCCCATGGTGCCATAGGCAGTACAAAGGGAGGTTGGATGTGCAGGACTCCTTTCAAAAAGGTCTGAACCTCAGGGAGGGCAGCCAATTTTTCCTGGAAGAAAATGGATAGGGCCAAAATCTGGACCTTTACGGATCCCAACCTCAGGTCCATATCCACACAAACCATTCCAGTTGAAACTCCACCGTAGGAAACTTCTTGGACTCACACCAAGACATCTATTTTTTCCAAATACGATGATAATGTTTAGATGTTACTCCTTTCCTAGCCTGTTTCAGGGTAGGAATAACCTTGTTCGGAATGCCCTTCCGAGCTAGTATCAGGCGTTCAACCTCCATGCCGTCAAACGTAGCCGTGGTAAGTCTTGATAGGCGAACGGCCCCTGCTGCAGCAGGTCCTCTCGAAGAGGAAGAGGCCTTGGCTCTTCTCATAGTAGATCCAGAAGATCCGCGTACCAAGCCCTTCTCGGCCAGTCTAGAGCAATGAGGATCGCTTGAACCCCTGTTCTCCTTATGAGCTTTAGGTTTCTTGGGATGAGTGGGAGTGGTGGAAACACGTACACTGACTGGAACACCCACGGAGACACCAGGGCGTCCACTGCCACTGCCTGTGGGTCCCTCGACCTGGAACAATAACGCCGAAGCTTCTTGTTGAAACAAGAGGCCATCATGTCCATTTGGGGTAATCCCCAAAGGTCTGTTATTTCCTTGAACACCTCCAGATGGAGACCCCACTTTCCTGGATGGAGATCGTGTCTGCTGAGGAAGTCTGCTTCCCAGTTGTCCACGCCCGGAATGAAGATTGCTGACAGCACCAATGCGTGTTTTTCTGCCCAGAGGAGGATTCTTGCCACCTCTAACATTGCAGCTCCGCTCTTCATTCTGCCCTGTCAGTTTATGTAAGCCGCTGTTGTTACATTGTCCGACTGCACTTGAATGGCCCGATTTTTAGAAGACAGTTGTAAACAGCACTTAATTCCAGAATGTTGATCGGTAGGCCGACTCCCAGAATTGACCACCTTCCTTGGAAGGTCTCCCCTTGAGTGACTGCGCCCCAGCCCCGGAGGCTTGCATCCGTGGTTAGAAGGATCCAGTCCTGAATCCCGAACCTGCTGCCCTACAGAAGGTGAGTTAATTGGAGCCACCAGAGGAGTGAAATCCTTGCTTTTGTCGACAGATGAATTCTTAGGTGCATGCAGATGAGATCCTGACCACTTGTCCAGGAGATCCAGCAGGAAAAACCTAGCATGAAACCTTCCGTACTGGAGGGCCTCGTAAGAGGCCACCATCTTTCCCAGAAGGCAATTGCAGTGACGAACAGACACCCGGGCAGTCTTCAGGACATCTCGGACCGATGTTTGCATCACCAACGCGGTTTCTCGTGGAAGAAACACCCTCAACACTTCCGTGTCGAGGATCAATCCCAGAAAGGACAACCTCCTGGATGGTTCCAAAGTGATTTTGGAATGTTCAGAATCCAAACATGGACTCTGAGTAGATGGGTCATGAGAGGCATGGACCGCAACAGCTTCTCCGTGGACGATGCCTTTATCAGCAGAATGTCCAGATATGGAATTATGTTCACCCCTTGTGTGCGAAGGAGAACCATCATCTTTGCCATCACCTTGGTGAATACCCTCGGTGCTGTGGAGAAGCCGAATGGCAGGACCTGGAACTGGAAATGACAGTTCAACAGAGCGAATCGGAGAATTGCTTGACGTGGCGGCCAAAACGGAATGTGGGGTTATGCATCCTCGATATCCAGGGATACCAGGAAAACCCCATCTCCCGATATTACCGCCCTTAGAGACTCCATTTTGAACTTGCACTCCCTCAGAAAAGGTTTTTTTTTTAAAGTTTAAAATGGGTCTGGCCAAACCATCCGGTTTCGGTACATGAAAAGGTTTGAATAGAAACTTTTGTTTTGCATATGAGGTGGTACTGGCACAAGAACCTGTGCCTCCACCAACGTCTGGACGGCGTCCTGCCGGACAGTCCTGTCTGAAGACAGTCCAGGCCTGAATTGAAAATCGGTGAGGAGAGAAATGACATGCCAGCCTGTATCCCTGGAACACAGTATATTGCACCCAGGGATCCAGGCCGGACGACACCCAGACACGACTGAAACGTCTGAGCTGCGCTCCCACCTGCCCCACCACCGGGGCGTGCAGTCCACCGTCGTCATGCGGAGGACTTTAGTGCACCTGAAGCAGGCTTCTGTTCCTGGGAACCAGCAGCAGCAGGTTTTCTGGACATGGGCCTACCTCCCCGAGAGGAGGCGTTGGATGGCCTAGCTTCTCTGGTTTGGCAGCCCCACAGGGCTGTGATGCAGTTGAAGAAAAGGGTTTCTTCGGAGCAGGTGTAGCTGTGGGAAGAAAAGGTGACTTACCCGCTGTAGCTGTGGAGATCCATGCATCTAGCGCTTCCCCAAAGAGAGCCTGACCTGTGTGCAGGGTAGGGTCTCCACACTTCTCCTGGATTCTGTGTCGGCAGACCACTGACGTAGCCACAGTCCACGATGAGCTGAGACATGGAACCCAGGTCATTCATGGATTCAGCCAGAAAACCTGCTGAACCCTGAATGTTACGCAAAAACAATTTAACATCATTTTTGTTCATTTTATCCAAATCCTCAAGTAATGTGCCTGACCACTTTACTAAGGATTGGCAATGCATGTACTGGCAATAGTGGGACTTGACATTGCCCCTGAAGCTGTGCACACTGATCTGAGCGTATTATCAATCTTACGGTCAGCCGGCTGCAATACCGGTCGGGTTTCCCACTCAGTCCTATCCTCCACAGGGAAAGGAAAAACCGCCTGGATCCTCTTAGGGATCTGGAACTTTCCACAGGATTAACCCATGCTTTTTCAAACATAGCATATAAAACCTTTGACGCAGGGAAGGTTAGCGAGGTTCCCTTATCAGTGAAGGAATCCTCCTCAACCTGCTCAGGCGTTGTATCAGAAATATTAAACATATCTCTAATGGCCTCTATCATTAACTGCACTTGGGTAAGATATGCAGTCCTGCAGTCCCCCCAAACATATCCCTATCACCGTCCGCAGTGTCAGAAACGGTACCCGTGTCAAGTCAACCTGCCTAATCTGTGCAAGAACACGTGTTTGGGAACATACAGAGGAGGGCACTGAGGCGACAGAACTTCTCCAGACTGCCATAGAGTCCTGTAAAGCCTGTGGTGCAAATTCAGATTGTGCAGCTCTATTAGACGTCTGAGAAATCACAGATTCGATAGAGGAAAAACAGGTTTCCTTGCTGGTATCTGTGCTAAACCAGTGCTATCCTGATTACGTGGAATGGGATCATCCTGAGAGGACATATGCTCTGCAGCATATGACACAGAGACCCTGGACATTGCTTAATGGAGACCACAGACACTCCACACACACACAGGGGAGGGCAGACAGAGTTTCCCCCACAAGAATGGCAAGAGAGACAGAGAGATTGGAGCCAACCCACATACAGCGCTTTTAACACAAAGGGAGACCCCTTATCAGCGCTGACTGTGCACCTTAATAGGTTACACAGTCATTTTGCAGCCTCACCCCCCCCCCCCCCCCCCCCCTTCACAACCCCCTGGTACGTGAGAGATAGCTGTATTTGTTGTGGAGGGACTTGCTTCTTCCTGGACAGCGCTGTGCAGGCAGGAAGATGGCGCTGAACGCTGCTTGGTCCGCTCTGAGGAGAAGCTCCGCCCCATAATGGCGCTGTCTTCCCGCTCTTCATAAGATTATACTGGCCTGAGGTTTGATGCTGGCTGAGATCCTGGGACCCCAACAGGCTGTGTGTCCCATGTAGGGTGTAGGCGCTGGCTCAGGGCGCCCCTCACAGCGCCGCATAGTGTACCGCTGAGCCTCCTGGAGCGCAGTTAATACTGCGCTCCTACCCTGATGCCGCCATCTTCACACCGCCCCCCCCCCTCCCCGCTTGCTAGGGAGGTCGGTGTCTCACTCGCCACAATATTCAGCTCTGCAAGGGGGTGGCGGCATGCTGCTGGGGTGAGCGATCCCCTGTGGCGGGGAACGATATATCCCCTCTGCAGCTTAGTGTCCAGTCAGTGGAGACAGTGGCTCAGACCCCGCAGGGCAGACACTGCTCCCCCCCTAAGTCCCTCACTGCAGGGAGGCTGTTGCCAGCAGCCTCCCTGTAAAACAATAAACTCTAAAAAATAACTTTTACTGAGGAAACTCTGGAGAGCTCCCCTAGCTGTGACCGGCTCCTCCGGGCACATTTTCTAAACTGAGTCTGGTAGGAGGGGCATAGAGGGAGGAGCCAGCCCACACTCTCAAACTCTTAAAGTGCCAATGGCACCTGGTGGACCCGTCTATACCCCATGGTACTAATGTGGACCCCAGCATCCTCTAGGACGTAAGAGAAATAAGTGGCAAAGTCAAGAGCAGACAATGAGGAAGGGAGAGGAGGTGGTAATGGGCAGAGGAGGGAGTTAACAGTGGCAAAGAGGCTCCGGGGGTTAGAAGAATGGGTAGAGATGAGAATTTTGATTGTTTAGCGAGGGAAAGGGCAGCACTGAAGGATGAGAGCATAAATTTGAAATGGAGGAAGTCTGCCTTAGAACGTGATTTCCTCCACTGTTGCTCAGCAGTATGTGAGCATTTTTGAAGATATCTGGTAGATTTAGTGTTCCAGGGTTGAGGTGTTGATCTGCAAGGGTGAATAGTGGTTGGCGGAGCAACAGAGTCAAGAGCAGAAGTAAGAGATGCATTATATAGGGATGCGGCTTGTTCAGGGCATGTGAGAGAGAGAAGAGGAGAGAGGAGTGAGTCGAACAGGGAGGATAGGGATGAGGTGTCAATAGCCTCAATGTTACGCTTAGTGATGCTAGCCTTAGGAGGGAGAGATGGAGCCCAACACCACCACCGTGGTGATCCCCTATATATATATATATATACACACACACACACACACACACACACACACACACACACACACACACACACACACACACACACACACACACACATCTCTCTCTCTCTTTATATATATATATATATATATATATACACACACACACACACACACACACACACACACACACACACACACACACAAGCTGAATACCCGTGCTTCGCTACAGAATTTTCAGAAAAACGGGCAATCTTTGTCAGGCTGCACATCTGGGCTTTCCCGGATTGATGCTGTCAAGATGCTTGGTGAGGAGGAGAATAAATCCGCATCCTTCTCTGCCCCGTCCCGCCTCTGATGCTGCCTTACTCAGTGCTGTAAATGCTGGGATGACAGGCCAAGGTCCGTCAGCTGCATGTTAAATATGTAAGGTTTGCAGGCTGACTCTGTGTCAAAGGGCCCTAGATCTCCTTGCGTAGCTTCTTGCTCTCCTTAAGGCTCCTCCTTTGAGGTAAAAAAGGTAAAGATTTTTGCACAACACTTAAGGTCACTGGGAGAGCTGTTGGTACGGGATGTACTAAGCCGTTCCACTGCCCTCTTACTGCTCCATTGTCATCTCCACTGTTAGATTCCTCCTCACTTCCCGGCGCTGTAATTCAGTTCCGTTATTTTCCGCATCACGTGACTTTTTGTTATGTTACCTGCCCCAATAGTCTGCCCATTGGTCCTTCGCAGGCCCCATATGCACTAACATATGAGACCTGCAACCTTCCCTTGTTCAGTAACTGCACTTTTGCCCGGCTCTTAAGACCTCCAATCCACAACGGCGATCCCTGAGTGACCGCAACAGAGGAGCAGCGTGGCATCAGTTAGTTCATACCGGCAAATGCCGCAGAAAACAACGGGACAGAATGGCAGCGCCGGGAGGTGAGGAGAAATGTAACAGTGGAGATTAGAACAAAGAGGTAAGAGAGCTAATAGCACAGCGGAACAGCTTGGTACATCCCGCCCTTAGTGTGACAATACATAGCCTACATATTTACGGCCAGTCTATGGAACATATCAATTTTCACAATCCAAACATCTTAGCGGCCCCGAAAACTATGGGTTTGATACTAATGTCGGTCATTTTGGATATTTTATTTTTCACCCCTCCTCACCCCCCATGGTGATGAGGGCTGAACTTGGATTTAAACGGCATTGGGAGTGTCACAATTCATCTCCGAGACCTCGAAAAACTATGGATTTTTACATGTCACCCCCTTTACACCCCAACCCCTAGGGGTGTCTTACCCCCACAGATTTTTCCCCCAGATTATAAGTAATATGTGTACCAAGTTTGGTGTAAATTGCTCCAGGTATTCTAGAGTTATGCTGGAACAGGGGGGCTATAGTGGGTCCCACCCAGGAGGGTCCCATATGCCATCTCTGCGTCTGTGCCGCACCAAGAACCGGGGCACCCCCCCTTGCGGGTCCCCCGGTTTATACTCGCCACTGTCGTCACCTTTAGACAATGTTAGGGGTGTGCGGCGTGCTGCGATTGTGACCGCTAAGGCACAGTGCCCCGCTGTACAACAACCTCTCAGGACGGTGGTCCTGCAGCGGGGAAGCGGCACTGACACCTTACAGAGGCCGGTGAACATCCCCCCCTAACTCCCACGGTGCAGGTATGCTGTTGCCCAAACAGCATACCAAAAATAATAAAGTTTTAAAAGAAACTGAATAAAACTCTCTGGAGCCCCAGAGTGTGCATCCTCTCCTGAGGGCACTTTTTTTTTAACCTATAACTGCCTGTGGGAGGGGCATAGAGGGGAGGAGCCAGCACACCCAGTTGAAGAAATTTAAAGTGCCCCGGCTCCTTTGGACACCATCTATACCCCATTGTACTAATTCCCTAATATTCCTTATGGATGCTAGAGAAACATTCCAGGAAAAGCGTCTCCTCCACAGAAGAAAAACTTAAATCCACTGCATCCATCTTCGCTGACGTATCCAACTCAGAATCAGGCTCTTAACCTCAGCTGTTAAGAAGGAATGTTGGAGATTAATAACAGCTGTAGGCTTGCCTGAAAAGCTGTACTGAAAAACACAGTAGTTCTCCGTCAAACTTAAATTGTCAATGTTGTAATTTCTCTTTGTTGTTTAAGTGTACGGTCTTCCAGAATCTTATTGTTAATCCTCCATGTTAGGAAGTTTACTTGTACTGGTCACAGTAAAAATGTATCATACAATTTTGTACATGATGGGGGTCATTCCGAGTTGTTCGCTCGCAAGCTGCTTTTAGCAGCTTTGCACACGCTAAGCCGCCGCCTACTGGGAGTGAATCTTAGCTTATCAAAATTGCGAACGAAAGATTAGCAGAATTGCGAATAGACACTTCTTAGCAGTTTCTGAGTAGCTCCAGACTTACTCGGCATCTGCGATCAGTTCAGTCAGTGTCGTTCCTGGTTTGACGTCACAAACACACCCAGCGTTCGCCCAGACACTCCTCCGTTTCTCCAGCCACTCCCGCATTTTTCCCAGAAACGGTAGCGTTTTTTCGCACACACCCATAAAACGGCCAGTTTCCGCCCAGAAACACCCACTTCCTGTCAATCACATTACGATCACCAGAACGAAGAAAAAACCTCGTAATGCCGTGAGTAAAATACCTAACTGTATAGCAAATTTACTTGGCGCAGTCGCACTGCGGACATTGCGCATGCGCATTAGCGACTAATCGCTCCGTTGCGAGAAAAAAATAACGAGCGAACAACTCGGATGTGTATTTGATGCTTGAACTAAAGAGCAGATCCTACCATGCACACCAAGCAACTTTACCTTCTTTGGGCCGATGGCAGAAATTTGGGCGGCTGGATGCGCACAGTAGGATCCCATTTGCCAGGTGGTAAAACAGCAACTTCATCTAAAAAATCGTCTATTCCTGCCTTCAGTTCATCTTTGTTCATAGCTTTGTATGCAACTTTCCGGAACAACTGTAACGACAGAAACATGACATGGTGCATTAGTGATATTTATTCCACCTCCCATCATCACAAAATATAGATGGAACTGAAAAAAATTTTCAAGAATATTTCCAACCTTATTAATAGCATGACAAGTCTGTTTCTTGAGTTCAAATGAAAGGCTAAAGGCATCTGTTGCTGGCAATGTATCTGTTTGCAAGAAAGGGCCGATGTAGAGCTGAACATACTCTAGTTTCCAGATCATATGCATATCTTGCATAAATTCCTCTGCCCCTGCTGGGACAATGAGTCCAGGGCATTCCAAACGAATCTACACTTCCAACCAGACAGGGCCAGATTCAGTTCTATGGGGTCCCAGCAGTGACGTGCGGTGGAGTGAGGCAGGTGAGGCAGAGCCTTTATGTCATACTAATGTTCGTGCCAGAGGTTTTACTGTATAAAGTATATGAAAAATACAAAGAATATGTTTGAAATATCTTCTTTGCATTATTCTAATAATTTTTATAGCCAAAACTGTGGAGTCAAAAGTCTATGGCAGGGGAGGCAGTGCCTATCTTTTCTGCCCATCTCTAATCAAAACTCACAACATTTTCAGGAGTTTATACTGCTGCACCTGTGTATAATGCCCAGATGTACACTTTGGCTCATATATTGCATGAAAATCTGGCTCTGGTGCAAGCCAGTGCCTCCTGAGCCATTTAGCTCACCGCACGTCCCTGGGTCCCAGGACAACTAACTTGGGGGTGGACAGTTAATTGTCAATATAAAATGCTGGTGATCATAGGTGTCGCAACAGGGGGGGGGGGGGGGGGACGACAATGGTTTCTGGACGTAGATAAGCCCCTTCCCAGCTGCTCCACTTCCTACCTCCCCACAGTTCTTCTCCACTTGCCTTCTGTGCCCTCCTTGTCTCCTCACCTATCTCTGACCCCTACAGTGTGTTGCTAGTTATTCTGGGCTGAGCTCCCCTCATCCCCATCAGCTCCCCCTTCTTCCCTTCTCTCACCCCACCTTGACCCATACCACCCCCACTCACCCCTTAACCCCCATGCGGCACCAGCCCAACCCCCAATTTCCCACCGGATTCAGCTGAAAATGTACCCTGTAAGAGTACCCTCCATGCACATCCTCAGACAGGGTGGTAGCTATGAGTGGATCCTCCGGATCCCTCCCTGATAACAGAAACACGCGCTGTGTAATGACTGCTGATGCAATCACTTTATTTTATACATTGCAGGGGCGGGGCTCCTATTGGAGCGCCTGTCCCTTGATGTGATTTTTTTTTATATATATCTGTGTGAAAATGTATTTGTTTACACACACACACACACTATATATATATATATATATATATATATACACACACACACACACACACACACACACACACACACACACACACACACACACACTGCAATAAATGAATATATTAAAGTAAAGAACAAGAAAAAAACAATATAAAATAGACCTAACCAATGCCACTAATTAATATCAGTAATAATGTATCCAAAAGTTAATGGACGCCTAAGCTCTCTAACGACTGTAATGAGCCGAGGTGCCCGACGGCTGATACTGCCAACCCGGCGGTGGGATGGTTTGGGGGGGTATGAAGTTTCTTCACTGCCCCCGTCACCCGGCTCCATAGCAGTGCATGCTAATATGGACGAGATTGTGCATATTGGCCTGCATGCATAAGCGACCCAGCACCAACGATGAACGAGCACGGGGTCGCGCATCGTTCATCGTTGGTGGCTACACACTGAAAGAGAACGAGAACGTTCATATCGTTTAGTTAGATCTTTAAGTGTCTAGGGCCTATTAGAAGCATTGTAAACCAAGCATTTTACCTAAACCTTTTGGTGTCAAGGTAAATAAAGTAAAAATCCATTTGCGCTCTTTCTGTAGCAAGATTTTTGCTGTAACCTCCCCTGATATGTGGTGGTACATGATCAATATTTATAGCACAGATGCTAGCGAGACTGTGTGTGTTGGACACAGTACTTAGCAATCGGTTGGTTACTATGGCCACTGTCTAAAGCCTGCCAGATTGCAGTCCTATGAAAAGCCATACACTCCTTGAACTGCCTCTGCATCTGCCCACATAGGACAAGCTGCATGGACAGGTCAACATATATATAACAAAAGATGTGCTGCAAGTAACCGTAAAGTTTACTTTGTACCATTTACCAATATGAGGATGACTAAAAGAGCTGCCAGCTGTTTGTGCTCTACACGTAACACACCCCAAGCATCTATGCACCTTGTCCTGGTGCTTGGTCTTGGTTTTAGTTTATTTAAACCTGTTATTTCTAATTGATAATATATGTTGACCTGTCCCTGCAGCTTGTCCTATGTGGGCAAGATGCAGAGGCAGTTCAAGGAGTGAATGGCTTTGCATAGGACTGCCAGGTTTTAAGCAGGGTACACACTAGAGCGACAGGGATTCGTTCGGACGTTGGAACGAATACCTATCAGCCCTGATCGTGTGTACACACTGGGGCAATGCTAATGAAGGACGGAACAAAGATGTTCTGTCCTTCATTAGCAAACTACAGGACGCTAGCAACAACGCTTGGTTGAATGTACAGCACATCCAACCAAGCGACCGCGGGATTGCGCAATCCCCTGTACACAATGAGCGATGTAGGCCATATGTCGATATGAAATGGTATATCATGCCAACATCGCTCTAGTGTGTACCCCGCTTTAGACAGTGGACATAATGACCAACCAGTTTAATTCTCCATTACATTTTGAATATATTATTGCTAATATTAATGCGTGGCGCTGGTTAGGTCTATTTTAATTTGTTTTTTCTTTTATTAGTTTTTTCTTTTTTCATTTTATTTATTGTTTGCATGTATTGCACCAATAATTTATTGTAGGATCAGTATTTTATTTCATATTGTAAGTAACACAGGATATGTTACCTAGCAATAGTGATTGTTTACAGTGTGCCTCACTGAGGGTTGCCATAGGATGATGGAGGTCATTCCGAGTTGATCGCTTGCTAGCAGTTTTTAGCAGCCGTGCAAACGCTATGCAGCCTCCCACTGAGAGTGTATTTTAGCTAAGCAGAAGTGCGAACGATTGTAACGCAGAGCGGCTACAAAATCATTTTGTGCAGTTTCAGAGTAGCTTCAAACCTACTCAGTACTTGCGATCACTTCAGCCCATTCAGTTCCGGATTTGACGTCACAAACACGCCCAGCCACACCTGCATTTTTCCTGGCATGCCTGCGTTTTTCCGAACACTCCCTGAAAACGGTCAGTTCACACCCAGAAACGCCCACTTCATGTCAATCACTCTGCGGCAACCAGTTTGACTGAAAAACATCGCTAGACCCTGTGTGAAACTACTTTGTTCGTTGTAATAGTACGTTGTGCGTGCGCATTGCGCCGCATACGCATGCGCAAAAGTGCCATTTTTTAGCCTCATTGCTGCACAGCGAACAAATGCAGCTAGCGATCAACTCGGAATGACCCCCGATGTCATGGTATCTGCGACGTTTGTCCCCAGCATGCGGCTCCATAGCACAAAGGCAAGCGTCCTTCAGGTGAGTGTCATTTGGGGCTAATGGTTTGTCAGGTGAAGGTATAAATGCTTGTATGCTTTAAATTTGATTCAATGCTGTCCCTGACGACGGGGGTCAGCCCCAAACGTAGGAATAAAGGACTACATTTTAACTTTTGACAAGTGCAGCCTATACTGCTTTGTGTCTATCAGGATTTTCAGATACTAGGAGGGCACCGCAGCAAGATACTGTACAATGCACCTATTGGAAGGGTGCCTTAATTACATTTTATTTTGTCCGCCCCCTCCAACATGAAATCACCTGCTAGTGATGCTATTAAAACATAAAATATATCAAGGTGGGAATTTAATTTATTTTCGAGTCTTACACTTGAAAATAAATTCCCTTTAAGTGCAGCCTGGGGGTTGCCTTCGGGGCTATTCAATTAGCCTCAGGAAAACAATTCGCTTGCGGTAATTTACCACGGCTAATTCAATTACCCCAGCACTACAAAATCGTTAAACACAGTGTAGTGCCCCAGTTCACATTATGTTACACAAAAAACACCAGTTCATATATACCACAGTGACTATGATGCTGGTGATATAGCTATGTGTGGTGACAGCCCCAAGTGCTCTGTTGTTAATCCAGTTCTGCAACCAGATATGTGAAACAAGGTTGTGACGGAGTGCTCTCACGTAGGCAAATGTACAGTAAGTACAGAAGTTTATGCAAGTGCAGCACATACTGTACAGATCAGTGTAGAAGTCTTTTAGCAGTTTTATCTACGTTACCTAGTATAGTCATGGATATAGTGTAAGTAGAGCAGGTGGCGTTTGTGCTCCGGGCACCAGTTGTGTAGTATCCGTTTGTTATTTTTTAAGTTTTAAATTACCACCGGGACCGTCTTACCTGTCCTAGCGGTCCCAGGCGGAACTGCGTAAAATGATGGGGGCAACATCAGGAGAGCCCCCACTCCAGTGCAGAACTGGCACCAGTCAGTTTTCACAGGCTCTTGGATCCCAGCTCCCCGGCAGCAGTGTCACGGAAGTGATGAGATGGTGTCACAATGTGGCCTGGGAGTGGAGCAGAGCCAGAGAAGAGATAGAAGAACAAGAAGGCCAGAGTTACGTTAACTACAGAGTTTGGGGGAGAACAAAACAGGAGAAAGGGAATACTAACTGGAAAATACAAAGGGAGAAGTGGAGGGTGGGGCACAGTGAGCACCATACCCATTGGGGGGAGCAACAATATAATCAATGTCAGTTTCAGTCATTATGTAAAAGTAATAAATAAATAAAATGATCTCCGTGGTAGAACAGCCAAACAGCCTAAAAACTGAAAGAAAGCCTGTGGCTGTCATCTGAGGTTACTCTATTTATATTCATGTGGTACTGTATAATGCAGACAGATCAATACATCTAGAAAAAACAGATAAGATCAGAGCGACCACCGGTGGTAAAAACAGTATAAAACTAGAGATGTATATTTAAATAAAAAGACGGGATTTATTTATAACGAACGTAGTCAGTAAAAAATTTTTTAGACATACATGGCAATATATAAAATGCGTGTTTTCCTAAAAAAGTTTTTAGGTTAAAAATAAACCATAAAAAATTCAGAAAAAGGCATGAAAAGACCCAGATGTGTACTAAAAACAGGTCCTTATAGACATAAAAAAAGTACCATGTGAGGCATAAATGTATCTAAAAAGTATTTAAAAAAGAGGTAATGAATAGAATGAATAGCTTATCTTGAGGATTTTCAGTGATAACAGGAATCACCCAACGCGTTTCGTCTGGTTTGACTTCATCAAGGGGTAGTGAGCACAGTGGGACATGTCATCTATTTATACCCCTATGGGTCAGGAAGTAATTGGTGACATCACTTCCTGTGACAGGATGTACAAAATACATAGTAAGTTTTAATATTAAAAAATACAATTTAAATGATGTCTGCAGTGAGGGGTGTTTGTAACATATAAAGCGCCTCAGTTGCGCCGAGATATTGTGTCCAGAATCTTTGTATGAACCAGAATACTTTCATAATTGCTGCAGTCCGGTTTTGACGCGAATTGCGTCATTTCCGCCCCACTTCCGGTGTCCGTAGGTCCTCTCCGCGCATGCGCCGGTTGTTTTGAGAGGAAGTGCGGCGGCCATTTTCTTGGAGTCCGTTTAGAGAGACTGTTGTCTTTGCTGGAAGCAAATGCCGGCGGCCATGTTTTCACAGTTTATATGTATATGTTTATGCAGTTAAGAAACGCTGACTCCGTCTCCACACAGGAAGCCCCACATGTAAATAGGAGAAACGAGAGTCAGTGATGCTGCAGATAATTCTGTAAGCATGGCATATCAATGCCTCATTTATAAATAACACTTATTGAATATAAATTGTGTTTGGAATATGCATTATAACACTGGTCAATAAATATAAAGTTGCTTCAGTTCAAATACCGATTGATATCTATTTTGCGGTATCAGACATATTCTATAGGTCTGCGTTTAGTTAGTAGCATATAAATTGAATGGAGAGGAATTAAAAGGTGAGATCGGCGTTATGATTAAATTCATAAATGTATGTATAGTTAAAAAACCATAAAAATACTAACTTCAGTTTAGGTGAAGGATAAGTTGAAATCGTGAATAGGATGGGATATGGAAGAAGGAAGGAAAATGGGAAGTAGGGAGGTGACGAAACACACAAGAAGGGGGGTAGTAGAAAGAACACCGACCCATGTTCTAGTTGTTATTACAGTACCCGGTCTTCTTGGGATGTTCCCATACCCAATACTGGCCGGGCCAACACTGCTTGGCTTCCAAGATCGGACGAATTTGGGCATATCCAGTGTGGTATGACTGTAATCTGAGGTCAGGGTAGTGAGAGAAGTGGTCCAGAGGTTGGGGAGCCCATCGCTCCGTGTTCCAACCTGGACTCAGCTAGATAAAACGGGGGGGGGGGGGGAAAGGGGGGAAAAAGGGGGGGGGAAGAAGAGGGGTGCGCGGATATATAATGGTGGGGAATGCGAGCTTACGTTTACAGAAAGGGGGCTATTTCATAGCCTTCATTCAGTCCATACGGATGGAGGGATCTCAATTCATGTATCCAGAACATCTCTCTTCTTGACAAGAGGTTGGAGAGGTCCCCCCCTCTTTCTCCTAATGTCACCAGTTCCAGGCCTTTGAATGTGAGTTCTTCCGGGTTGGAACCGTGATGTTGTAGGAAGTGTCTGGAAACCGCGTGTGTTTGGACCCGGTTCTTTATATTCCTAATATGTTCTTGTATGCGGATTTTCAGTGGTCGTTTAGTCTTTCCGATGTATTTCATCTTGCACGTGCATTCCAGGAGGTAGATGACGGAGCATGTATTGCAATTAATAAAATGCTTGATTTTGTACTCCTTGGTTTCACCTGCGTTTTTAAAGGTTTTTCTATTGGGGTTCACAAATTTGCAAATGTTGCAGTGGCCACATTTAAAACATCCCACACATCTCGGTAGTGTGTTTCTTGGAGTCTCATGATTTCTTATCATGCTTGGTGCTAGGAGGTCCTTTAGATTTTGTGATTTCTTGAAAACCACTTGGGGTTCGTTTGGTAAATAATCTTTGAGAATGGGGTCCATTAACAATATGTTCCAATGTGATTTAAGTGTTTGTTTGATCAGGTTGTCATGTTTACTGTAGGTGGTAATGAATCTAACCGTGTCTTTAGCAGTTTCCTTGGGTTTGTATTCCAGGAGTTTATTTCTTTCCAGGGTTTTTGCTTTTGTATTTGCAGCTGCTGTGATGTGTTCAGGGTACCCTTTTTCTTTGAATCTCTCTGTGTAGACTGTCAGTTGGGCATCACGATCATCCTTCTTCGTGCAGTTCCGTGCAATCCTTGTAAACTGGGAAAGGGGAATATTATTCTTCCATCGTTTAAGGTGGTTGCTACGGTAGTGGACGTAGCTGTTTGTATCCACCTTTTTGATGAAATTTTTTGAAATAATTTCCTTCCCTTGGTGAGTCAATATTAGATCTAGGAACTCTATCTGTTCCGTACTATTGTTGGAGGTGAATTTCAAGTTCCTGGTATTGTCAGATATATATGTAAGGAAGTTATTGAACGAGGTTTCATCTCCGTCCCATATAATTAGGATGTCATCAATATATCTTTTATAAAAAATTAGTTTTGCGTTGAAGGGATGATCCGTGTAGATATATTCATCTTCCCAGTGGCCCATAAAGAGATTGGCGAAACTGGGCGCGAAAATTGTTCCCATCGCCGTCCCGCAGGTCTGGAGATAAAATTGGTCCTGGAATTTAAAATAATTGTGTTTTAAAATGAAGTTCATAATATCGCAAATAAAAATCCGGTGGTCGTCCTTAATAAAAGGGTCCTTACTCATAAAAAAGTTGCATGCTTGGATCCCTTGGTCATGTTTGATGCACGTATATAAGGACTGTACATCTACAGTAGCCCACCTGTAAGTGTCCTTCCATACTTGTAATTCCATTAGGTTCAGAACTGATGTAGTGTCTTTAAGATACGCGGGTAAGTCCATAACATATTTTCTGAGGAAAATATCCACGTATTCCGACAGGTGGGATGTTAGGGAGTCAATTCCTGCCACAATTGGCCTCCCTGGTGGGTTGGTTATTGATTTGTGCACTTTTGGGAGGAAGTAAAAAATGGGGGTGACGGGGTTGGTGTTAAGGAGATATTGGTATTCCTCCTTAGTGAGTGTCTCGTTCCTGAGGCCTTTAAGGAGGATCGCTCTGAGTTCCTCCACGAATGATTCCTTCGGATCTGCTGCTAGTGGTTTATAAGATGATTCATCTCCCAGTAGTCTTTCTGCTTCCACAATGTATGCCGTACGATCCATAATCACCAAACCCCCCCCCTTATCAGCCGGTTTTAAAATGATGTCTTTATTTCCCTGGATTTGTTTAATTGCTTGTCTTTCTTTATTGGTTAGATTCTTCTCTTTAATAGGTTGGATCTCAGCTTCACATAGGTCTTTTGCCACTAGGTCGTAAAACATGCCTATGTTGTTTCCCTTGGATTCCAGGGGATAAAATTTAGAGATCGGTTTTAATCCTGATTTTGATTGATCATAGTTTCTTACAACCGCGTCATCCTTCTTTAAAAAATGTCGTTTCAGGGTGAGTTTTCTCACAAATTTGTTTAAATCTATAAACGTTTCGAATTTATTCATCCCTTTTGTGGGTGCAAATGACAACCCTTTATTCAAAAGGGAGATTTCGTGCGTGGTTAGGTCGTGTTTAGATAGATTGAAGATGCCTTTGGGTGCGGCGTCTTCTACTGCAGGTACCTCCGTTTGAAACGGCTTTTTTCTGCCACTCCCCCGGCATCCTCTTCTTCTAGGTGCCTTTTTCGTGGTGATGCGTAGCTCGCTCCCTCCTTGGTGGTTGTGGTCGTATCCCTGATCTTTGTGTTTGGTCCTTGGGATAAAAAAACCTCTCCTGTTGAGTCTAGCTTGCGTAGTGCTGTGAATCTGTTGGAAGTTTGTGTGTGTCTCTTTTCTTGCATGGCTTGGCTAGGTAGTCTCCTTTTCCCTTTTTGTGGTACTGATTGCCAGTAATCCTTTCTCACCTTCTGTTCTTGTGGTCCCTCTTGGTTGAACCTGTTCCAGTTCTTTACTTTATTGTTTTCGTAATCCTGTTTGTCCCTGTTGAACTTTTTTTCTTTATTCCTGATTACTGTGTCCTCAATGTGTTCAAGTTTCTTATTCAAAACCTTCTCATTAATTTTGAAGTCTTCCTTATCCTTGAAGGTCTCAAAACCCTTTTCGGTTTCATTAATTTCTGTTTCTAGGTTTACAAGAATGCGTTTTTTCTCCGATACGAGCAGTCTCATTAAATTAATGGAGCAATTGTGTAGGATGGTATCCCATTCTTTCATGAAAGCCTGGTTTTCAGTGCCAAAGGTAGGTTGCTTTAGAATCCTGAGGCCTCTAGGGACTCTATCCACACTAACATAGTGTTCTAGACCTTTGATGTCCCACCATGCCTTTATTTCCTTAACAAGAAGTTTCTCAATGTCCCAAAACATATTGTCCAGGTTACCTGATGTGGGTATTTCCTCTGGTTTATTGGTTTCATTGAAGATTTTATTGCACAAATTGCTCCTTTTATCTGTACGTTCGTTTAATCTGAACATGCTGTGTAAATCTACTGACCCAATTTAAGGCGGCTGTAAGAAATAGTACAGAGATATGTGTATATGGGGTGAACTGACAGCGCCAAAAAATAGTAGAGATAGTTTTTCACAGTATGTCTAGTATATTCCCCTGTTTAATCTCTATAGTACCACTCCCCTTTCTTTATGGGGTGTCTGCTCAATCTTAAATAAAACCTACACTTGTACGTGTGTAGGATAAAAGAAATGTAGAAAAAACAGATAAGATCAGAGCGACCACCGGTGGTAAAAACAGTATAAAACTAGAGATGTATATTTAAATAAAAAGACGGGATTTATTTATAACGAACGTAGTCAGTAAAAAATTTTTTAGACATACATGGCAATATATAAAATGCGTGTTTTCCTAAAAAAGTTTTTAGGTTAAAAATAAACCATAAAAAATTCAGAAAAAGGCATGAAAAGACCCAGATGTGTACTAAAAACAGGTCCTTATAGACATAAAAAAAGTACCATGTGAGGCATAAATGTATCTAAAAAGTATTTAAAAAAGAGGTAATGAATAGAATGAATAGCTTATCTTGAGGATTTTCAGTGATAACAGGAATCACCCAACGCGTTTCGTCTGGTTTGACTTCATCAAGGGGTAGTGAGCACAGTGGGACATGTCATCTATTTATACCCCTATGGGTCAGGAAGTAATTGGTGACATCACTTCCTGTGACAGGATGTACAAAATACATAGTAAGTTTTAATATTAAAAAATACAATTTAAATGATGTCTGCAGTGAGGGGTGTTTGTAACATATAAAGCGCCTCAGTTGCGCCGAGATATTGTGTCCAGAATCTTTGTATGAACCAGAATACTTTCATAATTGCTGCAGTCCGGTTTTGACGCGAATTGCGTCATTTCCGCCCCACTTCCGGTGTCCGTAGGTCCTCTCCGCGCATGCGCCGGTTGTTTTGAGAGGAAGTGCGGCGGCCATTTTCTTGGAGTCCGTTTAGAGAGACTGTTGTCTTTGCTGGAAGCAAATGCCGGCGGCCATGTTTTCACAGTTTATATGTATATGTTTATGCAGTTAAGAAACGCTGACTCCGTCTCCACACAGGAAGCCCCACATGTAAATAGGAGAAACGAGAGTCAGTGATGCTGCAGATAATTCTGTAAGCATGGCATATCAATGCCTCATTTATAAATAACACTTATTGAATATAAATTGTGTTTGGAATATGCATTATAACACTGGTCAATAAATATAAAGTTGCTTCAGTTCAAATACCGATTGATATCTATTTTGCGGTATCAGACATATTCTATAGGTCTGCGTTTAGTTAGTAGCATATAAATTGAATGGAGAGGAATTAAAAGGTGAGATCGGCGTTATGATTAAATTCATAAATGTATGTATAGTTAAAAAACCATAAAAATACTAACTTCAGTTTAGGTGAAGGATAAGTTGAAATCGTGAATAGGATGGGATATGGAAGAAGGAAGGAAAATGGGAAGTAGGGAGGTGACGAAACACACAAGAAGGGGGGTAGTAGAAAGAACACCGACCCATGTTCTAGTTGTTATTACAGTACCCGGTCTTCTTGGGATGTTCCCATACCCAATACTGGCCGGGCCAACACTGCTTGGCTTCCAAGATCGGACGAATTTGGGCATATCCAGTGTGGTATGACTGTAATCTGAGGTCAGGGTAGTGAGAGAAGTGGTCCAGAGGTTGGGGAGCCCATCGCTCCGTGTTCCAACCTGGACTCAGCTAGATAAAACGGGGGGGGGGGGGGAAAGGGGGGAAAAAGGGGGGGGGAAGAAGAGGGGTGCGCGGATATATAATGGTGGGGAATGCGAGCTTACGTTTACAGAAAGGGGGCTATTTCATAGCCTTCATTCAGTCCATACGGATGGAGGGATCTCAATTCATGTATCCAGAACATCTCTCTTCTTGACAAGAGGTTGGAGAGGTCCCCCCCTCTTTCTCCTAATGTCACCAGTTCCAGGCCTTTGAATGTGAGTTCTTCCGGGTTGGAACCGTGATGTTGTAGGAAGTGTCTGGAAACCGCGTGTGTTTGGACCCGGTTCTTTATATTCCTAATATGTTCTTGTATGCGGATTTTCAGTGGTCGTTTAGTCTTTCCGATGTATTTCATCTTGCACGTGCATTCCAGGAGGTAGATGACGGAGCATGTATTGCAATTAATAAAATGCTTGATTTTGTACTCCTTGGTTTCACCTGCGTTTTTAAAGGTTTTTCTATTGGGGTTCACAAATTTGCAAATGTTGCAGTGGCCACATTTAAAACATCCCACACATCTCGGTAGTGTGTTTCTTGGAGTCTCATGATTTCTTATCATGCTTGGTGCTAGGAGGTCCTTTAGATTTTGTGATTTCTTGAAAACCACTTGGGGTTCGTTTGGTAAATAATCTTTGAGAATGGGGTCCATTAACAATATGTTCAATACATCTATCTGCACAATAAACTAGATCCAATAAACAGTCCATGGGAGAAAGTAGTGATCTCCCCCCTAACTTTCACACAGGACTAGGCCACACTGACTGAGTCAAAGAAGCTTACTCTTCTCATTCCTGAACGGGTGTTATTGCCACAAGAAGAAGAGTGACGGCTCTAACATTATCAATACCAACTTGTAAGTGGTGTTGCAACAATGGCATCTACCTACATTAAAGAACATATGGGTGGGGAGGGGGGTGGGGTAGTGGCACAGAAAAGAACCTACAGACATGGTGTGAACTGTAGAGCACAATAATCATACAGACACGTAGGAACACGACACAAAGCATATGGGGGGAGGGGGGCACAAACAGCGGCAGAGCAGGGCTATGTGCCAGACTCACTCCAAAACAGGTGACATCATACCAATGGGGCTGGGTCATTGATAGCAGGAAGTAGAGGGTTTCAGCACCCTGCAAACCAAATGTAGGTGCCATTTAGCAACGATAGTGTCTCCCCCAAGGGCAAAGATATAACCCTGGGCATAATACAGATTACATGGATGAAGGACGAGACATAGAAAAAAAATTGCAATATGGAAAGTGTATGCTAGAATATATAATGAATTGCTAGTGAGGGGAGGTAAAGATGTGAGTGAGTGAGTGAGTGAGTGAGTGAGTGAGGTAAAGTACCTCACAATGAATGAGGTAAGGATGTAGCCAGCTACATCGTTGCCACAATGCATATGCATGTGCAATCCCACAATGTTAAGCCTATGGCTGCAGGTTCGAATGCATGTGCGCACACACTACATGCAACAAGGTGAAAACATAAACATAGGTGGTGGTGGTGGTGGAGGGTGCCACACTATGAGTGTACTATTAACCTAGGGCTGTCAGAATTCTTATTCAGGCCCTGGACATGTACACACTGGATTACAGCATACACAGGTTGCAGTCATGTTTTCACACTAGTTTTATGGGCCCTGTTGATTACCACCAGTTGGCCCTTCATGCTCCAGTCAGACACAGCCTCTGCTGTTTCTTTTATCATGTCATCATGCATACGCATGCTGGCTATGCTCAGTGGCGTCACTAGGGCGGTGTGGACTGCACCATGTGACACCGGAGCTTCTCTGCTATTTTGGTGTTACCCTCTCAGATGGTGTCACCGAACAGCGTGCATCACTGTGCCAGAAGAGGCTGGTGGCTGCTCAGCAGCTCCTTGAGTGCTGGGCAAACCCACAGTGTAACTAGAACAGGGGCTGACACCCGGTCACAACCTCATACAGCGTGGGGTTGTGGACAAGAGGCTATGCCCCCTGTCACGCACACAGTCTGCACTGGGGGCCTGATTAAGACGTGGTTACTATCACTGCTGCTACCATAGCGCTGTATGGTGATGCAGCAAGATGTATCTATTACAAGCTGACGTCTGATGCTGCAGTAGTGATCCATCCTGCGTCCTAGGATGCAGCATCAGATCACTCTGTCACCATCGGTGGCATATGGCACCTATGGTGCTGCGCAAGCCGGCCATTGCACAGTCCAGGAAATCTCCATCCAGCGACACAGATTCCTGACCTCTCCCCTCCCCCTAAACAGCGGCAACACAGAAACAGAGGGTGTCGCCACTCCCTCACCACCCCCCAGACAGCAGCAGAGTGTCAGTCACTGACAGTCTGCTGCAGCTCTGCGTCATGTGTCACTTGGTCCGTTTCGATGGGTGCAGCACTAACCACATCTAAATCATGCCCATGGTGACACCACTGGCTATGCCCACGCCCCAGACATAATTTAGTACATGGAAGGGGGCACAGTAAAATGCACTTGCTCGGGGTACAGAGGTTCCACGCTACGCCTCCGATAATGATTTGTAGTAAACTAGGAACATATGCTACCAATGCTGATTCGCACACATCTTTTGATATGTATAACACTGCATGTTGGCAGAATGTGCTACTCTTCTTTTGATAATGTGCACTCAATTTACTTCCAACTCTGTACCAGTCCCAAAGATACAGGGCTATATGCATCATCGCTTGGAAAGTGATAAAATGGAGAGTGAAAAAGTGCCAGCCAATCACCTCCTAACTGACATTTTCCAAACACAGCCTGTGACATGTCAGGTAGGAGCTGATTGGCTGGTACTTTTCACTCTCCATTTTATCACTTTCCAAGCGATGATACATCTGGCCCACAGTATTTCAGTCACATTATACCTATTATTATGGAGGAAGGACTTTTCCAATTGTAGAACATATGTTTACCTCGTCAGTGAGTAAAGTGGCAATGGCTCTCCCAATCTCATGATAGATCTTTGTCTGGTTTCTTGGCCCCAGGAGAATAAAAATAAATCTGTAAAAATAAACACTGATCATATAAACCCACTTTAAAGGATATTCAATATGCAATATAGTTAATTGTATGACTTCTGTTAGATATACATGTTAGATATACATGAATCACCTTACATATTGCCAAATTGATCTCGCTATAATAGAATAAGGGAAAACTGAATATAGCAATGTTACTTATACAAATTTACACATTGCCCAACCACCTGAGATGAATGCACTTCAACAGAATACATCTGAGACAGGCCCTTGAATAAGGGTTGTTACAAACGTCATTATACAGACATTTGGAATACTACAAGGAGAATTTTTGATTGAAAGACAAACAGTTGTAGGTAATGATGGAGGCAGATGCAGAGACTATTATGCTGTGGCTGGCTGCACTGCCTATCATATGCTGAGTCTCTCTACCTCCAAGGCAGCACCAGGCTTGGAAATGAAGAGGTTGCTTGAGGCTGGTCCCTTCCCTCGGCATTGTGCCCATACATTCTGTTATTCCATCTCTGTACTGTATATTGTCACCAGTACAGCCATCCAACATCTCACATCAGTATATACACAGTATCTGTAGAGGGCTCACATCGGTGTATATACCGCATACATATGCACCTCACAATAATGTATATACCGTCATCTGTTAGCACTTTCCCTTGACTACAAGTTTATTCACTCACTGCAAGAAGCTTACTATTAGCTGAATCTAGGGATGGCCTTCCACCATCGATGTTTACAAATCATTGATGGTTGATAGCCGACGTCAAATAGTTTTGACATCAATGGAAGAAATCCAAAGGCTCTTCTTAATTGGAGAACTGTCATTTGTGATTGTGGATGATCTAGTGTTGTGCTGTCTGCCTGCTTGGCTGATATGTAGGAATGCGTGAATGGCAATTGGCATAAGGTGGGCATTTCACTGTAATGTAATCCTAACGGTATATAATATTATGTACTATGGTGATATGGGGTAATTAGCTCAGTAGAGGTGTAGGGATGGCCCTTGGTGGGTTACCCATAGATGGTATCACTGATGGGTAACCTTGATGGTGTGAAACCATCTGCAAGGGAACCATCGATGGTTTCCCCCACTGATGGTCACCCCTGCTTTACTATTCATTAAGCTTTGGGCCAATCAGAGCACAGGGGCAGAGTTTTTTGGGAGTGTCAGGGAGTGGAGCTAAGCTCTGTGTCCTGATTACCTTAAAAAAATAACAAACAAACAAACATTTGCTGGTTGTGTATCATCGAAGGTGAGTAAATAAAATGAAATAATAAAGCTTTACTGGCACCATTCAACACACATGAACATAAATTAACAAACACCTAACCTCCATTCAGGGCACAAACTCACTTCTCTGCCCCAGACTATGATTGTGCAGCTAGTCTGCAAACAAAAGATATAGATATATAAAATAAATAGATCCGCCGCCGAGCTGCCCGACGGCGGATACAGTCAACGGGCGAACCGGCGGCGGGGGGGCAGTGACGGGGGGAGTGAAGTTTCTTCACTCCCCCCATCACCCGGCTCCATTGAAGTGCAGGCAAATATGGCCGATGAACGAGCGGTCACAATTACGACAACCATTGACCAACGGACAAAATTACGACAAGGTCAAAATACCTACAAAGTCGACATGATTTTTTCATTGAAACCAACTTGTTCATATCTTACCATCCCAGTGGATCTGTATGGGGAATACAATAGTGTGCCCGAAGCATGGCGAGCGCACACAGTACACTTATATGGTGTCCAAGTTGACATACAAACCCAAAAAACCCAAAAAACAATTAAAAACTTGTTTTGACTTTTTGACATGTCGACATTTTAAATATCGGTATTTTGATCTTGTCAGTATTTTAAATGTTGGTATTTTGACCATGTCAGGATTTTGACCTTGTCGGGATTTTGAATGTCAGTCAATTGTTGTAGGGCTTTTGACTGTTGGAATTTTGATTGTAGGTATTTCATACTAAACCCGTCTCACACCTGCCTTATCTTCCCCGTGTTGGCGGACCTCTCCTGCTCCACACAAAATACATGTGTCAGTAATGTAATTTACCTTTATACTGCCACAGGCCCCCTAAAATTTGTGCGCCCAGCTTCAGGGACACTGAAGGATCACAGTGGACAAATAAAATGTTAGTGTGTTGATCTCTCCTATTTTTAGTTTTGGATGGAGTTTTCTTTTAAAGAAGCAAACATTTACAAAAGGCATGTGCACAACTCACCCAAAAGTCACACAATTCACATACAATGCTTTCCTAGATAAAAATAATGATGTCTTCTAAGGAAATAATAGCAAGCTCCACTGATCATTTTAGTACATTTTAATTCTACCCCATCTGTTTTACCTCTGTGTGTCTGCCCCTCCCCTTTAGAATGTAAGCTCTCACGAGTAGGGCCCTCTTCCCTCGTGTGATTATTCTTTTCTTACTTCAATAATCCTCAACTGGCCAAATCATGCAGTTTTTTGGCCACCTTGGAACTTATCTCCACAGTATGTCGTCTACTGGTGTAGTTATGCTTAGTTACCCTGTACTTGTCCTATATTGTCTTCAACTGTAAGTCACTGTTTTCCTGTTTTGATTGTGTGCATATGTACTCTGTAATTGGGCGCTGCGGAACCCTTGTGGCGCCATATAAATAAAGAATAATAATAATAATAATAATAGTGTCTGAGTTACCTCCAAACATATTACCTGCTGGTAAGAGCAACTTCTGTCAAAGAGCCAAGCACAGCTGCTTCCCTTAACCTGATAAAGGCTGCAAACGGCTGATCCAAAAAGTCCACCTCACCAACAAGAACATTTGCTGCTTCTGTTCCATCAGGGACCTTTTTTCTAAATGTGTTATTCAGCTAAAATGAAACACAAATCAAAATAAATTGAGTTAATAAAGAAATATATAGTGAATCATAATATAACCTATCTTCATCTATTGAGCACAGGGCTTGTTAGAATATAAATAGTCAATTTGTGACGAGGAGGATGAGCAAAATTATGAAGAAGTGATATGTAGAATAACATAGAGGGTTCTTACATGCTGAATCTCATTGCCTTGAAGCTTTTATACCTACCAATTACCTTTGGGAATCTGGCAGGCAAATAATGCCCTGTAATTTATAATGGATATACCCCACAGACAGTGTAACCTGACCAAAACAAAGCATTTATTTCACAGAGTCAGAGGTGCTGATGCAGAGTGAGAACTACTCAAGTGAGAACACCAGGCACACACATATACTCCCATGCAGATTAACATGATGTGTGTTATTCTGGTCCTTACGTCAACTTGTGCCTTGAGAAGCAGCATTCGGGGGGAGACAACATGTTCTACAACAAAGATTGAGTATAGTAAAGGTGTTTTTGCCCAATTGAGAATACTTGAGGACTGGCACACATGAGAGTTGTTACGGGGGATTGGAGGACTACGCACAGGCTGTTTTGTAAAAGATTGTATAAACCAACCAATAAGAAATACTATCCCTTATGTGTTAATACAAAAGATAATATGAATGTGGTTGGAGGTACGCCATTAAGCAGGGTACAATGTTTAGTTAGGGGCTTTGGAAAAAAAACACTAGTGGGCCTTTACCAAAGGCTTAATGTGTGGCGCACTCTTTTGATTTAGTTTTATGAGTTTTGTTAAAACTTAACATTTATTACTTCATTATTAAAATAAGTTTATTAGTAGGCAAGACATGGAACAATTAGCTGTCAGCCTAGGAAGAGAAAGTTTCTAAAAATATATATAAAAATATATATGGAGTGTGTTACATACATACATCATATTCACCCCAATTAGTGGATATTAACTCCTTGTATGTGTGAGGGTGTATGGGTAGGATAATATATAATGTGATATAATGTATAATGTAATATGTAAATTAGCTAAGTGAAAATATAAACAATTGTTTACAGGTTATTATCAAATATATGAGACCTTTTATATAATTTATGATCTCAGAAAAACCTGTTTATAGCAGCTCCCTGCGAAGCGTCTTTCACAGCGTGCACCCGTTATGGTAATAGTGATAACCACTGTGTTAAATATGCAGTGTGTCTTGCAATTCTCTGATCATATACAAAACACCACCTTTATTGCTTGATTTCATATGACAGGACGGGGCCTACTTCTCACAAGTACCACATGCCAGGAAGAATTAAGTCACAATCAACACATATATTTCTAATTTCTTGTTTGAGAAATAATCACTTAATGATCACCTCCTTAATGTTCACACTTATTATAGAAAGCACAAAAATGCTTGAAATAAATTCTTATGTTTCAATCAGTACAACTTAATATAGGCCCTCATTCCGAGTTGTTCGCTCGGTATTTTTCATCGCATCGCAATGAAAATCCGCTTAGTACGCATGCGCAATGTTCGCACTGCGACTGCGCCAAGTAACTTTGCTATGTAGAAAGTAATTTTACTCACGGCTTTTTCATCGCTCCGGCGAACGTAATGTGATTGACAGGAAATGGGTGTTACTGGGCGGAAACACGGCGTTTCAGGGGCGTGTGGCTGAAAACGCTACCGTTTCCGGAAAAAACGCAGGAGTGGCCGGAGAAACGGTGGGAGTGCCTGGGCGAACGCTGGGTGTGTTTGTGACGTCAACCAGGAACGACAAGCACTGAACTGATCGCACAGGCAGAGTAAGTCTGGAGCTACTCTGAAACTGCTAAGTAGTTAGTAATCGCAATATTGCGAATACATCGGTCGCAATTTTAAGAAGCTAAGATTCACTCCCAGTAGGCGGCGGCTTAGCGTGTGTAACTCTGCTAAATTCGCCTTGCGACCGATCAACTCGGAATGAGGGCCATAGTATCATTCAGTGGTTTCCACATTTATCATATACAGCAACTATGTTGCCAACCACAAACAAGAGAGTCTGAGACCAATGTTTAGATTCCTCATAAATTTGAAAACATGGATTTGGTATGCCTCTTCTCCTATAGATAATAGATATGAGTGCAGAACCTTAAATGCAGAAAAAGGGGGGCTTATTACAATGATTTGTAGAAAAAAGCATTTAGTGGTGTACTTTATAATGAAAAAATCCTTGTGCTGAAATAGGTACTTTCTGGTGGAAGCAATAGATAGTATAGATGCCCCAGCACTGTATGCGTGCTCCCCCTTCTGCTTTTGTCCCATGTGCCGTGAGGCAGTGAATGGTCACAATGAGAGTGGGGAAACAGTGCAAACGCTGGAACGGAATGCAGAGAAGTGCAAGCAGCTTCTGCTGTTCCCGAGGTCACTCACTCTCTCCCCTGTTGTGCATGCACATTGCAGGGGGAGTGAGCGGTGTCCCAGAAATGAGAGAGCCGCCTTGAATACCTGTCAGAAGTGTGTGCTTGTAGTGTCCCTGTGCCACTGAGTGCCGCTGAGTGATCCTCCGCACTGACCCAGATGCCGGGTCAGGTGTAGATTTTCCGCACCCAGAAACAATGTACGTCTAGACTTTTGATGACATACGTTTCACGTTCGCTTGCTCACATCGGTGCTCACATGAGAGTTGCACATTTGTGGGTTGTCGAGATGGGAGGCAATCACGAGACTGCCTGTCAGGATCCCGGCAGTCACAATGCCGACACCGGAACCCCGACAGGTGGTGAAATGCCGCTGCCGGAATACCGGCACCACAGGCTTTTCTCCCTCTTTGAGTGTCCATGACACCCATAGAGCGAGAATATAACCTGTGGCGAGCGCAGCGAGCACGCAACTCTGTCTTTTTTTAGTAAACTTATTTGCTGCTACAGTACCAGAACAAGCTGTTCTGGGAGCACTTTTTTTTAAGTGTTTGTCTGCGATACATGAGGTTGTGAGTTCAAATCACTTGGTGAGTATTGTGTGTTTTAAATACAGGAGCAATGGGGGTCATTCTGACCCATTCGCTTGCTGCGTTTTAACGCAGCAGAGTGAACGGTTCCCTACTGCATATGCACCGGCACCGTAGTGCGCCGGCGCATGCCAGACGGCTGAAGGCCGTAGCAGGGACACGATCGCCTCTGCCTGATTGACAGGCAGAGGCAATCACTGGGCAGGAGGGGGCAGAACGGCGGCGTTAGGCCGGCATTTCATGGGTTTGGTCTGTCAGCCGCTGTGGGCCGGGGAGCGATGAGTAGCTCCCAGCCAGCACGCTAAAGCTGCGCTGGCCAGGAGCTACTCTTGAAGTGCAAAGGCATCGCCGCTGTGCGATGCCTTTGCACTTCTGCGAGGGGGGGCCGGACTGACATGCGGGGCGGGCTAGCCCTGTGCTGGGCGTCCCCCCGCATGTCAGGGAAGAAGATCGTAGCTGTGCTAAATTTAGCACAGCTACGATCAACTCGGAATGACCCCCAATATCAATTAAATATTGTTAAGATGTCGAGAAATAACTATTGTGATGGCAGAAAGAAATTGTGTCAATCACAGATAGACTTTGCTGGGGAGGGGTTTGGGTGCATGTGCTAGATTGCTAGTCCGGCACTGCCTAGGATAGTGATATCGGGTCCGATTGTGACCTGATCGCTGTTGTGCAAATTCGCACAGCAGCCGATTATCGAATGACTGCGCATGCATATGCACTGCAATGCGCGTCGCCAAACAGCGACAGGGTGGTGCGAAAATTTTGATAGCACGGGCATTCACAAGGTGATTGACAGGAAGAGGTGATTTGTGGGTGGTAACTGCCCGTTTTGAGGGAGTGTCATGAAAAACGCAGGCGTTCCCAGGGTGGTGGGTGTGTGACGTCAGCCTGTTTGTATCGCACTGTAGGAGTAAGTCTTGGGCTACGCACAGACTGGAAAAATCATTCGATGGTGAGTGAGTTGCAAACAGATTTGCTGATGTCCACTGTCTGGCAGAATTTTTGCACGCTGTACACATGCATTTGCACACACACGGGGCGGGTTTTCATTCTCCCTAGGCGGCAACTATCTGATCGCAGACCTCTGCAAATTTGCAGCATAGCGATCAGGTCTGAATTAGGCCCATTGTTCTGTTGAGGGAGATGAGATACGGCTTTGCTAACCTGCTATAGCTCAACTCATACACTACAGTGGAACAGACACTGGGCTTCTCTAGCCCTTTCCCTACTCCTCACATCTGTTACAGAACATTTCAGGCCTGAAAAGACTATTTGTCAGCATGTGTTCTATATGTTAACTGAGTGATAAGGTGTGTTATGATGCTTCTAGATTCTATTCATATACCGTATGCTGAGCTGTTAAAGTGTATTATCTAGCATCAGGACAAGATGTTCTCATCTCTCAGCTAGCCCCTCAGACCGTCTCTTGCAGCTTCACAAGAATTTTGGATGAGCTGGGATCCTTGTGACATGACAAAAGCATGGATCTTTGGAATCATATCTAATTACATCCCCTGTGTACAGTCCACACATAACTTCACATATCATTTTTTACTGTTGCCCCAAATGTAAAGCGCAACGGGATATGCTGCGCTATATAAGAAACTGATAATAATAAATAATAATAACAATAATAAATGTAAAAGGTTAAATCAAAGAAGCCAAACTTTTTAGTTAAAATTACGAATTATCCTTTCTTCCTAGAAACAACCCAAATAGACAGTTATTGCGGGTCTGAGTCGTTGCCAGGTGACCGGGAAGCAGCGCCACACTGGCCGATGGTTCCAGTGGTGGCTAGGCAACCAGGACTTCAGATGGTAGCGGTGGTTCCTGGTCCCGGCATTTGACTAACAGCCGGGACTCTGGATGTACGTGCATCTTTACAGCTGGACTATATGCCTACCAGTAGGACGCCAGTCTCTCTGATTGGTTCCTGTTGGTGTTAAAAGGCAGTCAGTCCCACACACCCATGCCAGTGATTGCTCTTCCTGGAGCCTTTTCATTTGGTCCCTGTTCTTGGCTGACTAAACTCTGGTGTCTTGCTGCTTTGCCATGCTTCCAGACCCATTTCCTCAGCTAAGTGCCTATATAATTAAGTTTTACCACTGCTACTCATATTGAATGTTCTCTGCAAATCCGTGTGTGTTCCTCATTGTGGATTCACCTGTGGACTGCATGCATCATGAATCATTGAGTATTTCCACTGCTACTCATACTGAAGGTTCCATGCAAATCTGTACATTCCTCTCTTTGTGTATTCACCTGTGTATTGTGGACCTGATTCAGAGTTGTATGATATTGCACAGCTACAAGGAAGTGGCTGTGCAATACCATACAGCTAATATACTAATACAGCAGGAGGTGTCTGGTGTAAACAGACGCCCCCTGGCTCCTTCCATGATCTGCTGGCATGCACCATTGAATCACTCTGTGTGGCCATTGGTCATCTGAGTAACCTTCAGGTTAGTCAGGATGGCAGTCTCTGACCCGCAGCCAAGGTCAGTAAATCTGCGTCGCCAGGCACAGACACTGACATCAGCACTCCCATAAACATAGGTGACACACTTCCATTTTGTGGTATGGAGGCAGTTGCCACCCTTTCCCCGCCAACAAACTCTGTCAGCCTGTCAATCAGACTGGGGTTTAAGGGGCACTGCGTGCGAGGATCCGCTCTGCACATATGCAGTGTCCCCACCATTGGAACTGTATGCTAACCATCGAGTTAGCGTACAAATCTGAATCATGCCTTGTATGCATTATTGTGAATCACCACTGCTAATTCATTTATTGTTACTCTGAGAACTTGTATCCTCCTGCATTGCTGCAATACTACAGCGGTCAGCAGAGGCATAACTAGGGTTTCCGGTGCCCAGGGCAAGATGAAGAGTGGGACCCCCCCCAAATAAAAAAAAACAAAACATAAAATCAACTGTGTGTGCGCGCCATCGAAAAAAAAATGGGCATGGCCATGCTCCAGAAGGGGTGTGGTCACATACCAGAATGGGCATGACCTCTGAAAATGGGGTGTGCCAACATGAGTATCACCTACCCCCTGTGTCGCCTCTCAGCACACTATCACCACCCCCAGCATCGTCTCTCAGCAAACTATCACCTACCGCTTGTGTCGTCTCTCAGCACACCTTCATTCAATTTTTGCACATTACGGCAGTAGAGTTCCCTATTTACACAGTACATAGGCAGAGTCCCCTTTTTACACAGAACACACAGTGCCAGATACACATTGCCCCACAGTGCCAGATACACATTACCCACAGTGCCAATTACACAAATGCCCCACAGTGCCAGATACACAAATTCCCCACAGTGCCAGATACATATTACCCCACAGTGCCAGATACACATTGCCCCACAGTGTCAGATACATATTACCCCACAGTGCCAGATACACATTACCCCACAGTGCCAGATACACATTGCCCCATAGTGCCAGATACACAAATGTCCCACAGTGCCAGATACACAAATGCCCCACAGTGCCAGATACACAAATGCCCCACAGTGGCAGATACATATTACCCTACAGTGCCAGATACACATTGTCCCACAGTGCCAGATACATATTACCCCACAGTCCCAGATATATATTACCCCACAGTGCCAGTTACACAAATGCCCCACAGTGCCAGATACATATTACCCAACAGTGCCATATATATATTACCCCACAATCCCAGATACATATTACCCCACAGTGCCAGATACATATTGCCTCACAGTGCTAGATACACACTGCCCCACAGTGCCAGATACACATTGCCCCACAGTGCCAGATACACATTGCCCCACAGTGCCAGATACACATTGCCCCACCCTGCCAGATACATATTACTCCACAGTGCCAGATACATATTACTCCACAGTACCAGATACACATTGCCCCACAGTGCCAGATACACACTGCCCAACAGTGCCAGAAACATATTACCCCCCACCCCCGCTTCCCATCCACCTCCCGCTCACTGCTGCTATCTGCTATGTGAGGGGAGGAGAGAGCAGCTCCTCTCCTGCCCCTCAATGCTCTATGAAGTCCACTCTCGGCCGCGGGTATCTTGGCGCCGGTTCATTAGCCATTCAGAGCTCCCGGACCAGCAGCCAGTCAGGAGCCGGTCCGCGAGCTCCAATTGGCTAACAAACCAAAACAATGAAACTCGCCCCGCTGCCACTGGAGACCAGACACTGAGCACATTGAGGGGCAGGAGAGGCACTGCGCTCTCCTTCCCTCACATAGCAGCGGGATGGGGGACGGCCCAGGGCAGAGCAATAGTAGTGGGAGTGAGTGGGTACGATGCCCTGGCCACTGCCCCCCTCTGCTGGGCCTGCCAAGGTGCCCAGGACACGTGCCCTGCTCGACTCCCCTAAGATACGCCTCTGCCGGTCAGCCATATTGTGTTTCTCTGCTGTCAGAGATCTGTATACTCCTGCACTGTTGCTTTAACCATTTTTATGCTGCTATTCTGGCCCAGTCCTACACATATCCTGCTGCTGTTACCTGCTTCAGCTTATCTCCTGCGATCTCCTGTTTATAATATAAGCTCCAACTGTCCAAAGTTTAAGACCTGGTTGCATGCTAAATACAGTTGAGTGTATCGTACTCTATGGGAACAAAGGGCAGTTGTTATAGGCAGAAGACCTCTCAGACTCTACCGTGACTCTAGGAGTCTTATATAATAATTTGGGAGTATTATATCATAGACTTGCTGGCACCTTAGCCATAGGAGGGAGAAAGGGGGAAGATCTCTTAACTATCTACCGCCAATCCCTGGATTTTAATGCCCAATGGACATATATGGAACAGGTATACATTTCCCTGTGGGTTGCACCAAAGGTGTGATAGGGGATTAAATGGCCTGGGCCAGAGACTTCTGTGCGGAATTTAATCTAAAGAGGCTGGTGTTGAATTTGCTACTTCTGCAAGGAATTGTGAATATACTGTACACAGAATCCCGCAGCTAAAATATGCTTTTAGCAAAGATCTGCAGAAATCTCACTAATAACTCGCTCCATCTCACTTCTTATGCTAAACAGCAAACGGGCTCATTAACTGTTAGGGGGTAGAGGGTTCTCCTGGCGGGTTGATACTGGCGTTTCTGTGTATAGTGTATAGACTGTTAATTATTGTGATTACTGTTTACACTGTTACATTGTGTGCTGTGTATTAGAGATATTGTTGTACCTTTGCTATTGCATGCCTCTTGTGTGATCCAAGAGTCTATAAATGTGCTGATATAACGTGTTGGTCTAAACATTCTTTGACCTATGGGCAGACCGAGGGCATACATAAACCAGATACCCTCACATTAATCTGTGTTTGTATGTATAGCTCTGATTGCGGAAGTCTTTGCTGGTTCACCTCAGGTATATAGTGGGGATGCAGTTATGTGACCGGCGGTCAGGAGACTGCCGGTCACAACACCAACGCCAGGATCCCAGCATTTGAAAATCCCGCCGGTCGGCAAGCCGACCACCAGGGACTATTCCCTCTTGTGGCGATCGCAGCGAGCAAGCACAGGGCTTCGATGCCCTCCCCTCCCCCCCCTCCCCACCCAACGGCCATGTACCAGCCGGTCACACATACCCAACCGATACACTCCACCATTTTGTCTGGTTAAATAGCCTGTGGGTTCCATGGTATTGTGGCTCCTTTACATCAAAGGTGAGTTTTAGGGGTGTGGGGTTAAGCAATGATGACAAAGTACTCTTTTACAAAGACAAATATTGCAACATTTATAATCAGGAGCTTTCTAATAAAGAAATTATATTTTACAAAATAAAGCAATAATTTTCTAGAAGACAATGATATAACATTTATTTTAGTTGAGAACCTGCTCTTAGTGCACTTCTGTAATATAAATATTTTCTATTTTTTACCTGTTCACGTGAAGGCTTTTCAGACAGTTGAATCAATGCACTTTGTTGAGGGTTTTTTTTGCCTGCAAAATAAAAATTGAGGCATTAATGCAAATTGGAGCATAGTGTTGTAAATGAACATCGCTACAGCTCTTATGTCACAATTGTGTAATTCACTCCTTACCACATCTGACTTCTTAAGCTAGATATTACTATCAACTGTCAGGGTTAGTGTGGTCTGGAATTTCATGAGACATCAGACCATATCTTTGCTTCAAACCAATGTGACCTATCTGTACCTTTACAGCAAATCAATGTTCAGACAAATAACCGTAATGTTGTGTGTGATTGTGGATATATGCACTGCATTTTGAGGCATACAAATGCGTAAACTGGGTTCAGGCTCTCAGACCTCAACAGTACTCATCATACTATGGGGTATATTCATGAAGCAGTGAAAAGTGTGGAGAAGTGAGCCAGTGGAGAAGTTGCCCATGGCAACCAATCAGCTGCTCCGTACAATTGTATAGAAGGCATTTTTTAAATGTTACCTCAACACTGATTGGTTGCCATAGGCAACTTCTCCACTGGATCACTTCTCCACACTTTTCACTGTTTCATGAATAGACCCCTTTATCCCTGATTTTCCAATCTTCACTTCTCCTTGTCTTACACCTCTGCCCTTCTAGGTAAGCTATTTACTTTACCCACAGACATTTTGTTTTCTCATACTTTCTTATGAAGTAGTGCGCTCTTTGCTGTCTTGCGTTACCAACATGGCCTTTTATATGCATAATCTGCACTCAAATTCTATATTTAAATCATGTAAACCTCTACACCAGTGCAGGCATGGCTATCTTGGAGCATGAGATCACAAAAGAGCATTTACACTGCTTTTCTCAGTGAGCCTTAATATGTTCTAATATAATCAATCACCTCATTTAGGCCAAACAAAAAACTGGTACAAATAATTTACTGGGGTGTAGTATGGCTGACCGGCGGTCTCCTGACCGCCGGTCAGCTTACCGACGCCAGGATCCCGGCAGCATACCGACGCCGGGATCCCGGCGGGGAGGGGCGAGTGCAGCAAGCCCCTTGCGGGCACGCTGCGCTCGCCACCCTGCGGGCTTGGTGGCGACCTGCGGTCGCCACGGGTTCTATTCCCACTCTATGGGTGTCGTGGACACCCACGAGTGGAAATAGTCCCTGTTGGTCGGCATGCCGACCATCGGGATACTGAGCCGGCGGGATGGTGGAGGAAGTCATGTGACTGTCGGTCAGCAGACCGGCGGTCACATGAATACCACCCAATTTACTGTATTGGCCTTCCAAGCCAGTCTGAGGTGAATCTATAACTGTGCACATAGGCC